>NC_084916.1:17210940-17403203 GCF_949316345.1 Pungitius pungitius
GCCGCGGACCTCCATTCGGTTACTTGGTGGGTTTAGCTGACGAAAGCGGGACGCGCATGCGCGTTAGTGGATCTTCCGAAGGATCGTGAGAGATTTTGAGACCCCCCCCCTCGCGCTCCGGTGTCCTCCTCTCCTTCCCATGATGCCTCCCGCGACCTTGACAGAAGCTGCCGGGTGGTGCTGATGCGGCGGATGCTGATGCGATCCGTTGCTGTGACAACAAGTCACGCGGCTTCCGGGCTGATCCGGTTGTAGACTTTATGACTTTCTGTTCTCTCTCCGACAGACTCACGAGGTCACGGTCCGCCTCAACGTGGACTAAGACCCGGATATATACAATTATACAAATATATATGATACAAATTGTATGGATCTTCTCTCCGTGGTCACAGCTGCTGAGAGAACCTCGTGGGGAGGATACGTGTCTGTCTCCGAAGTCCTGATGATGATGGAGATCAGGTGGTGTCAGCAAAAGCTTCAGAAGGAGCCTGAGTGGAATGTGTTGACATTAGGATTTTGTGTATTGTCCATTTTAAGAAGCTATTCAATTTAGGTATTTTAGACTTAATTAATACAAGTAATTGTATTGTTGTAAATGTTGTATATTCTCTTTGGGTATTAGCATTCTTCTCATATTTTTGGTACAGAAAAACACAATATTTCAATAAATCGTACACGTGCTTCCCTGAGAAATGTAGTTATTAATATATATTTATATTTTATTTTTATTTTATGGAAACAGAACTATTAAAGAAAAAGGAAAAGGTTGGTTGTTTCTCCGCCTTGCCGATGCCGACCTAAAAATCCTTTAATTTTGCATCCTGTCAACCTGCTGATCGGAGAGAAAAATCTAATTTAACAGCTGATCAATATTTAATGTCACACTGCGGTTCCTCTAACGCAGAGGTGTCAAACACGGGTCCGGTGATGGGTGCGTGGATGGTGCGGGGGGAGGAACGCTGTCGTGGGTCCAACGAGTGCGACCCCCAGTGGACTCTTTAGGAACAGCAGCTACTTTGAGAGAAATGCAATATTCAGTCTTTGTCTTGTTTACAATTAGCAGTCATGGGCCGTATGTTTGACCCCCCCCCCCCCCCCTCTCTAACGAACACATTCATTCTCCTGGTACCAGGACGTCCAGACCCCAGCTTGAGAAAGAAAAAAAAATCAAACATGGAACAATCTCATTATATCATGTATTTACTCATTGAAGCACAGATCTTTCCGGGGAAACTTCCCTCCTCTAACGTTGACTCGGTTTTAAACTCACGGTTAGCAGTTTGTGACGAAACCCCCGCATCTACAATCGCTGTTTTTAAATAACCTTTATTGAAAAAAGTGCCCGGGATTATTGACAATCAACACTTCTATTAACACGGAACGCTGTTGCGTCAAAGACTAAATATTAACATAACCACAAGGAGACATCCTGAAGAAGGGAAAGCTGCTGTTTTTGCATTCTATGAGGTGAAGACCATGTGACCAGGTGGAGATATATATTTATTTATAAAGGCCAGATGTCTCGTCCGCGTTGGCCGGTGTTACTGGTTTTTGAACCTACTGGTTTGCACGTCTCAAGATGACTGCACTAAAGAGAGTCTCAGCAGTTGACCACTCAAACATGAATGATAGGTAGATAGATTTCTTTTAATTCATTATGACATTTTACACCGTTAGTGGCTAGGAAACCTTTAATGACTTGTTATAAACTGCTTTGGTTTATAATAATACGTCTGCTTAAGAAGCTCCAAAACCTCACAGCGCAGGGTATATTATATATATATATATATATATATATAATATATGACAAATATGACATTTTGTTCAAATCAATCAAGCCAAAACACCCTCGGAAACAGTTGGTATGTATATTTAATAGTCCTGTGAAAATTTAATTTAATTTAATAAAAAACTTAATTACTAGACAACTGTTGGCTTCATGTTTGTATTTTAGGAACTAACCCAGTAGATGTGTCACGGGGGGGGGGGGGGCGGCAATAGATTCAAACGCAGAGGGAAGTCAAAACAAGGGTTTTAATGTTCAACAGAAATTGCAAGGCACAAAAATAGAACTCAAATACACTCTCTTGGAGATCAGCTTTTAAATTAGAAAAACAGAAAATGAATCCTCTGGAAAAGGGAACCCCCCTCCCCCCCCTTGAAGAGAGAAACTGGATCAGAGCCCACTAGGATGCAGCTCACCGCTGCACGAAGCTGGAGACCCGGGTACGCAAGGCTTGGCTGTACATAAGACAAGAAGCTTGGGAGGTCTAATCCCTCTGGAGTGAGTGCAGATGGGGAAGAAGAGTCAATCAAGGAGCGTCTAACCTCTGCTAAAAGGATGAGACCATCTCCTGAGAACATTGCATCTATCAAAATGGGCATCGGAGAAAACCTTCACCAACCGAAGACTCTGGATCACAAACAAGTCGCCATAAATACCCTTTCACTGCTTTTAATGAAACATTCATCTGTGTTTCAAAATGATTGTTTCTCTTTTTGTATCTGCTACTTTCCTGTTGGATGCAGAGTTTGGAAAAATGTTCCCTGGGAAAGAAAAACTCTTCCTTCAGAAATAAGAAGGACATATCGTTCCAAAACTACTGAAAGTGGCTGAACTTGAAATTGACCCACATATCTTGCCAGCTGGTGAGTAGATTGATGGTAAATTATGTTCCATGCATATTGGGTACAGTCAGTGTTTTTTTTAAATTTGGTGGTCAAAAGAACTATGCCATATTTCATCATAACCGTGTCTGAGGGATATCCGGGGGGCTTCTTCGTAACCCTTACTATTTTAAATAAAATCAGAAACTCAGTCTTGTTCAAGTGTCATTTAAATGTGTTTAAATGTCTGATTCCCCTACATGGCTCATCTTTTTCTATTGTGATAATTTTGTGGACAACTTGGTGTCTGAGATGGCATCAGTAGTCATTTGTAGTACATCCCATTTGTTTCTTTTTTGTTCTGCTTAGAGTTACTTTAGAGTTACACGCCACTTACAATAAGTACATTTCCACATAGAGATACAAACTCAGAAGAACAAGTAACAAGAAAGTACAATTTAATCAAATAAGCAGTTTCAAAACATGTTATAGAAAAGTGCCATTATAAGTACAATTTAAGTGCTATGGTTTGGTAGTTTTTAGTCGAGGTAGAGTCTAAAGCATCTAGATCTGGTGAGAACCTGGTCACAAAGACACTCACCAACTTGACCGTTTTAATGCTGCCCACAGCTCTGGTCCCAACAACAGGCACAACGTTGCCGGGTCTCCTTTTCCGTCCCGGGGCAACAGAGTCTGGTCAGCCGGACGCTTCATCTCCACCGCGATGGCAGGAAAGTCCTCGCCCACATGCGCTTGTAGCTTCATCGGGTGCCTCAATGAGCAGACCTCATTGTGCAAATGCTCCATTCTGCCAAGTAGACTCGAAACGTCCGTGTTGGAAAATGTCACCGGCGGCAGTTCGTCCAGGTAATGAGGTAACGAGAGGAATGTTCTCCCCACACTCATTGATTGCTCTCAAGCCACTTTGTGTGTTGTTGATGTCTTTCTTCCCTTTATGGAACACGCACCGCTGTGCAGTCGGGCAAAGTTCAAACAAAAGTCTTTTCGAGGTCTCGATCCAGTCGGAGTGGAACGTGTTCACAGCCAGCAGGACGATCTGGTCTCGGCTTAAAGTCTTAATTCTCACAGCAAGGAAGTTAAGCAGCTCGTCCTCCACATTAACTTTACCGTCATCAGTCCTACAAATCTCAGGTTCTATTAGAGACGCTTAAAGCCCGGAGCGCCGGGGGCTGGGTGTGCAGCACCCGCCATTGATTGACATGATAAAGATCGTAATCTTATGGACCCAATTCTCCTCTCTGCAGAAGGTGTCTAATCAGCTTCAGTGGCGGGGGGGGCGAGGGGAGAAGCCTCTGGGTTCTCCTCAGGGGCTCTGTTGGTTCCTACGCTCGTCATGGAGCCGTTGGAGCCGGTGCCGCTTGAGGTGGAGCCGGTTGAGTTGGAGCCGCTTGAGGTGGAGCCCACCGCCCTGAAGCGGATTGAGGTGGAGGCGGCGCCTGCGTGGAATGAATGTTTTAGTTTATACAGTGAGACTTAAAGCTCACACATGAGACTGGACTTGAGGAACAGGGATTTGCTTCAAACTGATTCTGATTATTTTCGGTGACTAAAACAGCATTAAGAGCCTTACACAAACATCACATTCTTTAAAGTAGCAGTAGTGCATTAAAGTAGTTACCGTTTCCACATGTGAAAGATAGAAGTCCTGTAAACAAACACAACATGTGAACATAGAGTGACGTCAGCAGCACCTCAAGACGTCTGTACAGTAATTCAACTTTAACCTTCTAACAAAATAAAGACACTGCAACTTTCTAGAAGAGTCTCAACCACCAAGTGCTCAGTGTAAATAATACTGCATTATTATTATTATTACTACATAATAATTAATGTTAATGTGAAACTGCAACTTAAATATTAAAAAACACAAAATGGGAAAAGTACATTTCACTCGAGTAGTTTTATATTGTACAAACCTTTTCTGTACAAGAAGAACAGAACTCCAGCCACCAAAAGAACGACAAGTAAACTCAGAACCCCTTCAATGATTAATCCGATTAATCCGATTGGTCCGATTGAGATTGGAGGGAGTCGTTCTAAAACAAAGAAAAGGTTCAACACGTTGTTCATTCACTTCAACAACGAACATTTCTGTCCTTTTAATCACCTTCATTCAAATGTTCCTGCATTAAGATGTCTGCATTTTATATTCTTAGTTATCAGAACAATAAGCTAAGCTAACGTTAGCATCAGATCTGAGTCTGAAATCATGAATCTCAATGATTCATGATTTCATCCTGTTGCACTAAACCATGAAACAGCACAGAAGAAGAACAAGTGTTTTACCCCATTCCTTCTGGACGTTCACCTCGGACTCCTCATGGATCACCTGACAGGTGTACCGAGACTCGTCAGTCTTCAGGATCTCCACAGAGTCTCTCCTCTGGAAGGTCCCGTCTCCGTTAGGCCGAGAACCAGAAGACTCGACTCCGTCCTCTTTACTGAGGACGCGTCCGTTCCTTCTGACCAACAGCGTGATGTTTTTCGGGTAGAAGCCGGTGGCGAAGCAGTTCAAGACAGTGTGTGCGTCCTTTTTGGCGTTCATGGCGAACAGGTGAACATCTGGTTTCTCTGCAGGGAGGAGCCAGCAGGTGAGGAGGAGGAAACATTTTACAAATATAAAGCGAATCAGTGGAACCTGAGCATCTATAATCTACTTTTGACCAAAGTGTGGCTACAACTATTTGTGCTGAAAGGCAGTGATTTTCTTACTATTCATAATGTGGCTGGTAACGTGTTATAAACGCAACAAGGTACTTTATCTTCAGTAATGTAACTGTTGTACTTAGGTCATGCAGCGGAGGGCCGGCAACCCTCAAACAGTTGCTTTAATATGGTCTCTACATACTGGCTGCTTTGAGCTGCTTCTCCTGATACTTCAGGAACTTCTCCATCCACTCCATGCACTCCTTCTCCAGGTAGCCTTTGAGGGACTCCTTCTCCACGTCGACGCCGTCCCACGTCCTCTTGGTCTGCTCCGCCTCCGTGACCCCGGCCACCCACGCGCTGTTGCTTACATCAAAGGACAGGAAGTCCCTCCCATCGTAGCTGAACGTGTCGATGCCGCTGGTGAACTTCAGCGTGCCGTCAGGCTGCTTCTCGCCCTCACAGCCGTGCATCCACTGGAGAACGTGTTGGTCAGTGGCTGGGGGGGGGGGGGGGAGAGAAGGGGGCGGAGCAGACAGGAAACCATGAAGAAGAAGGTGACGTACGTGTACCAAGCAGCAGCAGCAGCAGTGTCAGCGATGTCCTTCTTACCTGTCTTATTCTGCTTCATGCGCTCCATGAGGATGCCGATGTTGACCTTGAACCACTGCTGCTTGTACTTACGGGACTGTGTGCCTTTGACCCAGTAGTCATCAGGCAGACGCTCCATCATCCAGGGCTGCTTGGGGACCTTCACCTTCTTGTCGCTGTCGAAGTAGTCGATCATCTGGCCGTCCAGCATCCCCATGGCGGTGAACTCGTGGAGGCCCGGCAGGCCGACCGGCTCATGAGAGAAGGCCGTGTAGATGTAGGTGAGGGAGTGTTTACCTACGAAGAGGAGAGATGATGTCATTATTTATTCATAATGTTCATCAACACGTCTACAAATACTGTTGAATCTTGGGATTCTTTTGGTTCTCAAACAAGATGTACTAATATATATATACACATATACACACACACACACACACACACACACACATTCAGGGTGTTGAACTTTGACGCCATTTTCAGACACGCAGTCAAAATGAGGAAGGACTCGACGTTCCGCTTCGTGTCTGTTATTTGTTTGTTTGTGATAATCAAAAGCTTTTTCTTAGTGATGAGTTAGAGAATCATTGCCCTGTTTTGCTGAAGATTTCAAGGTCAGAGGTCAAGCAGGATGTGCCGAGCAGGCAGACACGAGTCTGACAAGGAGGGAGTGAGGGACACACCAAGCACCAAGCACCACACACACACACACACACACACACACACAACCGCTCCTTTGCAAACGCAGCGCTGATACCTGTGACCTGTGACCTGACAAATAAATCTACCAGAACCAGAGAAGTTGTTCGGCTGAATTCTTCCAGACGTCCCCATCCGGGCTTCACATTTTTGAACCCGTTCCTTCGATGCATTCGTTCGCTCCTTCTTTTTCTTATTCTAACAGTTTGGAAGCATCGAACTCGACGGAAGAGACTCAGATCAACAAGAATAAAAACTCGAACCTAAGTTTTTAAGAATTAAAACAGAAAACCGCGTCTTTTCTTCGTGTCTTTTTTACTTTCGTTTTCCACCGACTCACGCAGGACGCGTCTAAAGTCTCAACTCACCGCCGAACACCGTCACCGTCACCTGCAGAAGGACGAGCACGGCGAGGGGCGACATGCCGCGGTCCAACCGGGACATCCTCACTGCTTCCACCGGGGAACGAAGCGACGGTTTACCGTGTTTTCTACTCGGTGGGAGCGCGCGACGCCTCTTCCGCGTTGCTGCTTGTCGCGGTGCGTTCGGTCCCTGTTCCGCGTACGTAGTTAACTTGAGATAACAGGTGATACACCGACATCTGTCACCCATCAGGAACTGTGACCGCAGGGGGCGCTGTTTCACATCGTCTGCTCGTGCGTGCTAGACAATGAAGGGCGAAGAAGAGCGCCTACGCAAACGGCGTAAACATAAGAGCGGAGAGGATTAGTTCAACACTCCCCCGGAAAAAGGCAGCTCACTTCCTCATTGATGAAGGAGCGTGATGAACACTATACGCTGCAGTCGAGCATCCACTGTCCCACAGAATGTCCCACGGACTGTCTCTATGCGGTCTCACACACTCTCTCATGTCTTACATACCCAGTGACCATTTCTGGTTGAATAGACGTTGAAAAATGGTTTAAAAGTGAAAGTTTTTTCAACGTCTATGTTTAGACCACATTTCAACGTGATTTTTAATACGGTAAAACGTCTTCTACTTTGTGCTATAGCCTTATTTTACAGGATTAAAAAGAAACGACGTCCACATTTGTACGTTTACCACCGATATTAAAAATCACGTTGAAAACGGGTCATTACATAGAAGGCAGATTTCTCTGGTCAACGTGTTTATTTAATTCAAATTGTTTCATCCAACCCAAAATGAAAAATAAGCATTACAATTAGGCTAGTCTGTAAACATGCAGCATCCCGTCCCTAAACCATCACATCTACAGGAAAAAACTCCCTTCAACCGGGAGAAACCTGAGGGAGAACAGCGGAGGACTAGGTGTGTACAGAAATAACAACTTAAAGATGTACAGTACGTTCAATTCCTACGACAGAAATTATTCAGAGTAGTACGCCAGGTGTATCAGATGTAACCTCCGTCCCCAGGAACCTGTGAGGTTCCGCAGTCAGGTCGGTAGGTGGCGATGGTTGACGGTATGTTCCTCCGGTGGTCGGCGGAAGGATCCTTTTTCAGGAGCGACATGGACCCGCCTCCTCTCCCTCATGCAAACGACATGTAAATGAGTATCTTCACGGCCATGGGTTAGCCGTCATCGGTTTAAAAAAAAATACTTTGAGAATGTAGCACAACACAGCGACCTGAAAGTAGCACAGCGTCTTAAATCAAGTGAAGTAGGGCCTACCTGGTCGAAATAAATTTATGGTGAAATGATTCTTTTCACTTCTGTATTATGGCCCCAACAGAACTCACTGGAACATTCAGAAGCTTAGAAACGCGCCTCTAACCAAAGCCGTCATTGTATGAATTAGGCTGCGAAGGTCTTGAGACAACTGTAGCCCCTGCTTTCTTCAATAAGAAGCTTGCTACTTTTAAATAAATCTAGATTCCTAGGCCACACCAACACAGCGAGAAATGACCAGACAAAAAAAGATATATGTATAAAAAATAGTAATTTATTTCTATTAGAGTTAAGTTTGAAACATTAAAACATCAAGTGAAAAACCAGGAGACAAATGAAGGAATGATTCAATGCTCTGTCCAGAGTAAAAACATCAAAGTTCGGTCCAGACTGGAGTTTGCTCCGGGTTTTCCTCTTCCGCCGGCACAGGATGGCTCACTCCCACAGTGCTTCAAATAGTCCGTTCCACATCCAAAGGTCCGGGACCAGGAATTCCGGGGTCCCGCTCTGCTCCTCCATACACTTCATGTAGGCGAATCACCGTCAGTTGCTGGATCGGGCACCTTCAGTAGGGGGTTTGCATCTAGCCTCCTTTTATTGGGAGTGGTCTAATCAGCTGGCGAATCACATCTGATGAACGGGGTTCTACAGGTGTGTCAATTAGTGTTTTTGTTGTTGCAGTTTGTGAGGGGAAAAATTCAGTCCGGAGCAGGGGCGGTTCTGCATTGAATGGCACACAGGGCGAGACCCCCTTTGAGCGCCCCCCCCCCAAAAAAAGTTCACAAAATTCTGCAGTTATATTTTTTATTTTATTTTAACAAAGTGAGAGAAAATTCCATTAGAAAAACACACTTAACAGAATCCAGTTATTGTTGCAATTACAGCAGGAAACACACATTTCACACATTTGCACAAAATATGTCTGTATAATTTATCAGAACTTAAATGAATATACACTATATCCATAATTCTGCCAAAAACGTTTAGTTCTGACCGTTAAACTATACTTCGTTAAACTATACTTTGTCACAAAATATAGTTGTAGCAAATAGCAAATGTCCGTCTTTGAAACTACCTACAGATTTGAAAATTCCGTTGGTTTATGACAGGACGTTAAACCAAATGATGGAAATAAATAATAACTAAACTTGTAACAGTTTTGTTGCAAAGCACATATTATGGTGAAATTACAAACCTTGTGTTTGTTGAGTTAAAACCCAATTATTGTTGTACAAGCATTAAGCAACATAGCAAAAAGGCTAACAGACGAAAGAGTTACCCCACCAATTAACTTTAGCCCTTCATTCATGACACATGTATAATCATACAGAGAGAACATAGTTACAAACCATCTTTTGCGCGTTTCTCTTTTCTTTCTATAGTGGGAACCTGATGGCTTTAACCTTTTTCTGTCCATCTTAGCCGACCGTTCCATTTGGGTGACCCAGAGGTGAACTGTCCCCCGCGCGCCCCTCCCTTTTCCCCTTCTCAAACACACAGCTTCTGTGCACAGCACCTCCAGCAAGCAGGGCGCCTGCAGGGTGGGGGGGGGGGGCAATCGAACTGGGCCGCCCCGGGTGGCTGCCCGGTTCACCCGGGCCCAGAATCACCACAGCAACGATATAAGAAAATCACAGCAAACAATAATTTCCAAGCAAAAAATAAATAACTATACAAAGTAAACTAAGCTCAATCACACTGCTCCACTTATTTTATATTATATGACACAACTCTGATACTCTTAGCTTTGATCTTTACCCACCATGGGATGTGTCATGTGTGACACATCGCCAATGAGACCTTTTTGTAGGCCATCAGTTGGGACTGAACCAGCTGACATTAATCTGCACCGACAAGGGTCTTGATTGATATTTAATTACTGATAGTTTTCAGCTGTTGTCTTGGCTTTCCATACCTTTTTTCACCTCCCTTTCTTCATGTGTTCAATACTTCTTCCCTGTGTCATTTCACATTATTACAAATGACTTTATTTCTGGACTTCTTTGTTTTGGTTTCTTTGTATGTGTGTATTACTTGGGTTGTTACCAACATCATGTCAATAGCTCCTATGGAAATATACAGTATTTACTGAGAAAAATGGTGACGTGTTCAATCCCTATTTCACACGTTGTATACATCTTCATCTCTAACAAGCATTACGACTCACGTATATATTTTCAAAGAAATGAGTTTGTAGTCCAGTTCGAAACCATAAATAGTTTTATTCAAAACCCTGCAGTCATTACAAATATTTCACAGCGGTTACAGAGCATATTTCATCAAGTTTTACGATTCAGTTCCTAGTTTTGGCTGTGGAGCACTCTGTAATACTTTGAATATTATTTATATATATATATATATATATATATATATAGCCAGAGCCGGACATCAGAGTGTCCTCCTCATTTCCCCTTGAGGCTCCTGTGGACGCTCCTCCAGGAGGCTGCAGCTCGGTGGGAGGAGGTGAACCAACCATCTGGGGGGGGGGGGGGGGGGCGACAGCAAGGCGCTGCTTGCCTTCGCTTTCCTAAAGGAACAATGTGTACGTATTTACAGCTGTGGATGCTGAGCTATTCTGTCACCATGACAACCGCAGACACAACGTTGTAGATTTCTTTACAAAGAATGAAGAGAGCTCGTCCTCAGCTCACAGCCCCCCATGTTAACCCTTTGGTTATGTACTTATTTCATTATTTACAAATGTCACAATACATGTTTTTATTGTTTAAAACACGCTATCTGATCAGAAGCTACATGTACAAAAACCTCATATAATTATAAAAACATAAAGGTGTTCAGCTTGTCATCTTCTTTGAGCATCTGTGTGTGTTTCTCTCTGTGTGTGTCTGTGTGTGTGTTTCTCTCTCTGTGTGTGTGTGTGTGACTCTGCACTATGGTGTGAGCTGGTCAGAAATAGGTCAGGATCAGTTGTCCACAGGTAAATCCTCCTGTAAGCCGGAGGTTGCAGAAGGAGACATCAGCATTACCGCGGTGACGGATGATGGACTCGGCATCGGGTCACATGGTGACGCGTCATGTGCGACTTTAAGCCTAAGTACCGGCCAACTTTTGCCCCCGGGAGACACACTTTTAAAACTTTTATTTAAAACATCGTATTCTTTAAAAAATTGCAGTTTTAGGGTTATAAAGAACACACAATGTGAACACAAAAGAAAACTCTGTTTTGTTTCTACAAAAAACGGAGGAATTTTCAATATGAAATACTAGTAGAAAACAGTGAAAATCTCAACGTGCAAACTCAGCGCCAGGCAGTCCCGCCACATTTTACCTAAATTGTAAAAAAACTCCTGTGTCAGCATTTTTCCTACGAAACAAACGTGACCATCGGCCTTCAGCCTTCTCGCACCCTGCTCCTCTTCGCCTCCCCCCCCCCCCCCCCCCCGGAGCGTCTCTCAGGCACCAAACCAAACCAAAAACCACCTTTGGACCTTCACTACCTTCTCTTCTCCCCCCCGCTCGCTGGAGCCTCCACAGTGACAGTCTTCAGTCTCTGACGCAACATCCCGCTGCCCAACTATCTTCTCGGGGGGGGGGGTCGTGTGACGTGAACGCTCTGTGTGCCCAGAGCTCCTCAGTGGCAGGGGTCGAAGGGCACCTCTGCGAGTCCCCCGTGGAGCTCCACTGACTCCTCGGACCAGGACATGACATCACCAACGAGGTGGCCCCCGCAGGTGGCCTGGGTGGAGATCTCACTGGCCGGCAGGACTCTGGACCAGAACTGGAGATCCGACAGCTGTCCCACAAAGGACTGGGTGACGTCGAAGCGCCCCCCCATCGTGTCCTGGAGGAGAAGAAGTCTAAACTCCGAGCTTTTCAAATGTTCGTAAAGGTGACATTCTAGTCTTCTGCATACCTGCTCCTGGCCCAGGATGAAGGTGCCTCCTGGCTCGATGGGGCGCCACGCCGACAGGTTCTGCCCCGAGCCTTTCTTCACGCCGTCCTGGTAGGCCTCCCAGACGCCGTCACGCGTGGTCCACGTTATGCACACGTGATGCCACTTCCCATCGGTCATGGTTATCGGCAACGTGACCGCCTGTAAAGAGAGAGCGAGAGAAGAGGTGGAGATGCATGTATATTACCATTCCTTCTGGGGGGAAGGAAGGCCTTTTTCCGGCGTCACGGTAACAAACTCTCGAACAGAAACCCTCGTCGATAAAAGTGCTCACAACTGCAGGGAAGGTGGATCAGGCCAACCTGAGAAGAATCTGCGTTCTGAGTCATCGATTGGTTCAATGGCTGCCAGGTGTGACGATGACGAGGAGAAAGCAATGTGGGGGTTTATCTCTCCTGTGAGTGTCTCCCCAGCAGACAATTAGGCCAATCAATTAGAATAATCAGATGAACTGCTTTGTTGATTTGTTTGTTGAGCTCACAGCGCTGCGACAAGGAAGGAAGGCAGCAGCTCTTCAAAGGATGGCAGAAGGGTGGAAGGAAAGCAGGACTTTCACTCTGCAGACCACCGTGTGTGCCGAACACAACATAACAAAGTTATTCTCCTTTCCTCTACGAAGACATTCACAGGAGATAATAAAAACCAAATGTTGAGTTAGCTACCGTAGCACGTAGCTACGTGCAAAGCTACGTCGTAGCTAACTCCTTCATGCACAGTGGCAGTGTGTAGTTACTCCCTGAAAGAAGCCATGTTGTCATTGGGCATCGCAGCCTAGCTTTCCTACTGTTGTACAGAGGTCAAAGGCCAGGAGGAAGGGTTCATAACTGGTTCTGAGAGTGCGTCCTGAATCACAACAAAAGGCTTCGTTTCAAATAATTTCACTTGACAAAGAGATTTAACATCCAAATCTCTTGGTTAGCATGTGGCTTTTACCTTGTCACAGATTAACAGCTCCATTGGGTTGCTGCCCCATTCGATGAGCACCAGCTCGTTGGCTTGCCCGGGTGCGGCGTAGGAGAACGGAGTACCGAGGCCAGGACCCTCTCCCGCCTTCAGCCACAGACAGATGGTCAGGGCGAAGATCTCGTTGACCGGCGACCGCTTCATCTTGGCGTACATGTAGTTGGTCTTCACGGGGAAGTCGAGCAGGAAGGCGTTCGGGGTCTTCAGCTTCTTTCCTGGTGAGACGGAGGCGGGAGAGTTTAGATTCAGCCCGTCCGTTGGCTCTGTTCTTCCCTCTGCATTTGGCTTTAGTTGAGCATCTGTTGCTAGTAGCAACAAGGACACAAACAGGATTAAGTTATTTTGAATTTATACATATTTTTAACTTGTGCTGAGTACTACATTTCTCTTATGTTGGTAATTCTCCAAGCTTAAGGAAAGCGCTTTGAACCAGCTTGTCTAAAGAAGGCTCTTCTCTCGTATGCACCTTTCGCTGACGGGCTTCCAAATTGCCAGTTAGCCACCAATCAACTGGCTACAGATGCATCTGGCACTATACATTGTGTGTGTGTGTGTGTGCGTGCGTGCGTACCGTGGTCAGTGTTGCTATGGTGCAGCTGGCTGAGCACTGTTTCCAGCTTGCCATGCCCCGCCCCTTGGAGAGTTGTCTCTTTGCTGCCGAAAGGCAGCTGGCGTGGGTTAAGATTGTTAACACGGCGGATCTCATGGTGGTCATCATGGTGACCGCTGTGATGATCATCGTGATGATCATCGTGATGGTCATCGTGGTGACCGCTGTGATGATCATCGTGATGGTCATCGTGGTGACCGTCGGGATGATCATCGTGGTGACCGTCGTGATGATCATCGTAGTAACCATGATCATCGTGGTGCTCATCATGGTGGGGGCTATGGTGGTGTCCATGATGACTGCGCTGACGGCTATGGTGCCAGTCGTAGTAGCGGTCGTGATAGCGATTGTGGTGACTGCCGGGATGGTTGTTCCTGTTGCTACTGTGGTGACTGCTATGATAGCTGCCGTGGTGGTCGTCATGGTGACCATTGCCATGGTGGTCATCATGATGGTCGTCACGCCGGCCGGTACCTCGGTGGTCATAGTGGTGGTTATCACGATGACCTGTGCCATGGTTGTCATCGTGGCGGCCGTTTCCACGGTGATCATCGTGGTGGTCATCGTGATGGTCGTCGTGGCGGCCGTTGCCCCGGTGATCATCGTGGTGGTCATCGTGACGATCGTCGTGATGGCTGTTGGGGTGGCTGCTCCCTCCGCGGTGGTCGTCGTGATGATCGTCCCGGTGGTCGTCATGGTGATCTTGGTAGTAGCTGTGCAGCTGCTCCTCCAGTGCGGTGATCTTCCGCTGGAGGAGTTCTCTCAGGGAGCTGGAGTACGAGCTGGACGAGTTCCTGGCCTGCAGAAACACATCTCAGTCAGCAAAGAGGTCGCAGCTCATTTGTTACAAGTTGACAAATACAATGTGGCTTCGGAAGTATACTTCTCTACTGTGTTTGTTGGGCTACATGACAGCAACAGTTACATTTTCAAAACTACGGTCAATGCTTTCATGAAGATGTGGGAAAAAGAAAAGCCAGTGATATGGGATAGTTTTACTGAACTTTCCAAGGTAAAGTGTAAACTTATTTGCTTCTTCTTGTAACAAAGAAGTTAATTTAGTCAAAGGCTCCTAGTTTGAAGACATTACTAAAGGTAAAAAGTTCTTTGCAGTTAATTCAGCATTTTTCAACTAATAAACACAAATTGTAAGATGACAAGTTGCAAGGAAATAGTTTGTACTCCTGCCTCCTCTTCCTTGCTCATCCTCGTCTGCCTCACCACCAAATCCGGCTTTGTTCCCTGCCAGCGCGCCGGGATTAACAGCGCGTCAGGGAGGATGAGGCTAATCAAAGGTGAGAGTAGCCAGAGGCCGGCGCCGCACACTTCTGTTTAGAGGACGCGGCGACGGAGGGTAAATCCCCGCGACGCCTCTACCTCACACCTACGAGCGAGGCGGAGGGGATTCCTGGCAACACCTTCTCCCGAGACCGCCTGATAGCAAAGCTCTCACGGAGTTTTAGTCTCGCGCTGTGGCGCCCAGCCTCGTTAAAATGTTGTTACACACGAGAGGGAAGAGAAGAACGAGTGCTTTGTATCAAGTTTCAAAATAATCAAATAAATATTAGAGGAAAATGGATCCTTAATTTCCAAATGCAATTAACCAGGATGAATCCACACTGAATAAACGCACAGATAACAACATGCAATGCAATGGTTGGACTGGTGCCATTTAGAGCGGCTTCCTGTCTGGCACACTGACATCCAGCAGAGAGATGTGCAGGCCAAACAACTCTTAGACCCTCGAGCTACAGTCCTAATGAAACACATCCTTCTTACGCTATTTGGGCGGATGTTGCGGCTGAGCTCGTGACCCCCGATGACGCAGGACGAGGCCCCAATTAGGTCAAACCTTTGAAGGGCTTCCGCCTCGGGCAGACCGTTCAGACGCATTCCTAAGCACCTGGAAATGTCGGTGGGGGGGCGGGAAGGGCGAGAGCTCTCACTGAATGTTTACCTTCTTCACCTGAAACTTCACAGCTTTATATACAATCGTTCCGATGTTACCGTTTCTGCAGGAGATGCAAACCTGCGATTGATTACTCACGGCCTGTGCATACCTGCTTTTAATTCTCCCCTTGAGGTTTTTACCTGTACTTCCATGGGGGTGGAAGATAAAACGCAGTGTTTTGGTTTGCCTGCTAATTGAAACTTTTATCGGCTCTGCAGGAGCCAGAAAGGACGCGTTCTTGGTACAGCCCAACTTGGTACTCTTGGTACTTTCCTTCTACTAACAATGTCACAAATCTAAATATCGTACTTCCATCCCTTCCATCCAGGGATGAACTTGATGAAAAAGTCATTAAAAACCCTCTTGGATAAGCTCGAAGATGAAAGCAGGACGTTCTCATGTGTGGACACAAACACCAATTCAGCTTTTTATATTAATCCAGAAACACTGAAGGGGAACTATTTATTGCGTAACAAGTACATGCTTCAGGTACATTTCCCTGATACTAAGTTGACTACTGGATGTCTAAAGGTAGTGAAGTACCATGATTGCACTCACCTGCAAGTTCTCCAGCCTTTCCTTCAGCGTCTGCAGGGTTTTGCCCGTCTGTTCGGGGGAGAAGGAGCTGTGCTTCCCGTACGACGGGGCCTTCCTCGGGTGGGGGTCCGACCTGTGGCCACCATGCGAGTGGTGGTGGTCGCCGCTGTGATAGGTGGAAGGCCCGTGGTGCGGCGGCGAAGGCGTATGGTGGGCGCCGTGATGCCCGCGGTGGTCATCGGGGTGGCCGTCGCGGTGGTTGGTATCGTGGTGGGTGTCGTGATGGTTTTCGTGGTGGGTGTCGTGATGGTTTTCGTGGTGGTTGTCGTGGCGATCGGTGCCATGGTGACCGCCGAAGCCCTCGCACAAGGTGAGTTTGGCGGTCAGCTCCCTGATGGTCTCCCGCTGGTCCAGGATGGTCTCCTTTTGCCTCACCAGACTCTCGCGCAGGTGCAAGATGGTGGCTTTGGCCTCGTCGGACATCACGCCGCGCCGGTTGCTGCCGTTGTGGCCGCTGGTTTGGCTGTTGCTGCTCGGCCCGTGGGGCACGCCGGGCGGGGAGTAGCAGCTGGGGTCGGCTTCTGGGGGAATTGGGGTGCAGACAAATTTGGGGCTAATGGCGTAGTCATATTCAATGCCCGGCAGACTTCCTGTTACCGACACCGCGCATGACAGGAAGTAGAAGAGAACTAGAGAACGTAGAGGGAAGGAAGGGAGGATGGACCCCAGAGAGGCGCCATCCCGCTCCTGGTATCTAGCCGACAGAGGCATGAGGCTCGGAGGACTCACGTCTCTGGCCATATCTGGCCCAAGTCCAAGTTAGTCCTCGACAAACGACCAGCGTCCTCCCGGGCCTTAGTTTCGCTGTGACGAACAGCATGAATGGAGGTCATAGGCGCGGGATGGAGACGTGGTGGTGGTGCAACACATGTCAACAGCGAAATCCAAGATGAACTCTCCTCCGAGTCAGCACTAATTCCACAAGCGGCACAAATTCAAAGGCGGCGGTTTTTGCCGCTGGCCTTTGACACAAGCGTGCGGTATCACCCGCTAATTCTGGGCCCCATGACTAGCCGGCCAGGTGATGCTTTTTGGCTCCAAGGACCTCCTGCGTGCGACAGCCAAGAGCAATGCCTTTGGCTTCTAACCACCCATCTGACACCTGGAGGAAAGCGAAGGTACCAAGAAGACCAGTCAAGACAAACTGAGACAGATTAGATGACAAACAACAGAGTGGACCTTAGTTTATCAATAGAGGATTTGAATATATTGATTTATTGAGTGTACGTTCCATTTCCAGGCATAAATAATTCATACAGCGATATCCGAGCAACTATTGGACGAGATTGTTGAATTATTGTCAAGATGTGAAAGAGAGAAGGAACAGAATGAATTATAAAGGAAAGGGAATCCGGGTCGTAAATACCTGAAAGGTGATCTGCCCCATAAACAATCAACCTGAGCTCCAGCACGGGGACAGCAGACCGCAGCACCAGTTTAGTGATGCAGGCAGTAAACAGCGATAAGGGGGGGGGGCGTTGTGGATTGTCAAGGCTACGTCCGGCCACACTGTAATAAGACTATTCCCAATTAATATTCCCGCTGTGGCCCCTCAGCAATAATCTTCTGTGGTCAACCCATTAGCTCAGCTTTGGCCCGTAGTCCGGCCCCTAAATGTGGGGTATTAGTTTAAGAACAACAAGCTGCCAAACTTTGTCTGAGGTGTTTGTCTCTGAGTGCGGTTTAACGAGGATATCAGAAGTGGGCCGGCAGCCAACAGAAAAGGGCCTTAATCTGACAGTGAGCTCCACCACGTGATACGCAGAGACAACATCAGAGGAGATTTAGGAGACATGATACTTTACTGAGGAGCAGGACCTCACGTATGAGCCCACAGAGCATCAGCAGGGGCTTCAGGTACGGCTGTTTCCCCTCTGCTGACACGAATACAATGATGCTACACCCCCGCCCCCCCCCCCCCCCCACCGCCCCCATTGCGTGGCTAAACAAACTCCCTGCAGCGCTCTTTTGAAAAGAATAATCTATTAAATAGTGAGGGGCTTTTGGTTATGAGGGTTTTTGACTTAAAGGAGTTTTGTCCATGAAATCTCATGAATTCTCAAACTTAGTAGAGTTTTAGTCGTGAAGACATTTTGTGGCGAAGACGTTTCACTAAGACAACTTTTCATGAGTTGTAATGCTACGAAAAGATTGGAGTGTAATTATTTTTACCTTTAAACAATGAGAATTTTTATTTAAGTTGACTTTGGATTCAGAGGAATTTAATACTTTTTCTACCATAGTACTACTGGACAAAGGTCATCCATCTACGGATGACACCCTGAAGGATGGTGAAACACTTGGATGTGATAAAAGCAAAAGAATATCCAATCGCTCCCATTCACAACATTTCACTGAATTATATCAAAGGTATGGATGCTGCATGAAATGGGTTCTTGATTAATACCTTGGATTCTTCCCATGTACACAACACAAACCGGACCCACCCTACGCTTCATTTACGACCCCCACCACAGCAACGTGAACTGGGGGAAGAAGCTCCGCGCCTCGCCCTCAGCCCTCAGAGGTCAACAGCCAGCGGCCTCAGAGACCAGAGTGGGGGGTCGCCCCCGCCGGGTGGTGTCGGGAGAAAAGTTCTCATTGGGCGCTGAAGATCCTGTGTGAATCCTGCAGAACTCGAGTCGCTGACAACGGAACAACCAGCAAACAGAGATATTCAATGTGCAGTTAACTAGTCTGGAGCAATTTAGGGTAAAACCCCTTAAAGCTTCTCTTTGTTCCCTTCAGCTGAGGATTTAGATCTTTGAAACAACATCATCCTTCATCTGGCCTCCCGCCTGTGATCTATCGAGCGCTGGCGTCACGCCTGTCGGGCGGTGGCCTTTCTGACCTGCGCGCTGATGGATGTCCTCCTCGCTGAGGCGGGCTCCGCCCAACGGGCCTCGCGGCGTCTTATGAAGAGGAGGCTCGGCAGGTACACGCAGGGAAGGAGGCGATAGGCCTCCACGACTAAAAGACGGCCTTCTATCGTACGGCCAGTACCAAAACTTTGCAGCACAGGAATCATGAGACAATGTGACGTGCTGAGTAGAAGTGATGATGGCGGAGGATCACCACACACGGGCACCACGTGACCGTCTCAGGCCTCGCTCATGCAATAAGCATCCTTTCCTCTGTCCTCGGGAACACTGTGGTCTCGAGGCAAAGCGCGTCGTCGCGGCTCAGAATCGTAGACGAGTCGGGGTGAAAGTATGTCGACACAAAAGTGAACACGTTTGTCCCCGTTTGGTCAACCCAACTGGGAGCAAAAAGAGCACGAATCAAACCAACCCGTCAAACCTTTCAAGATAAGAATTTACATCGCAACTCAACAACTCGGCGTTCCAGCGATTTAAAAATGCTGCTCATCACCGACGGACACGAGAGAAACCTTTAGTTCAACAACAGACCTTTTATTTAAAAATACAAATGAAATCAAGCAAAAGAAGCCTCTCTTCTGCCATCTCTTCAGAGTGAGTTTGGATTTATTTTGGGAAGGTAATGAGATAATTACTGCTGTCCTGAATGTGCGGTATTTACTTACAGCACATAAGCTTTACAGCTTATGGTCGACTGTGAGTTCTGTGCCCTGAGGAGCTCCATCACATAACCAAATCAATCACACCGTATATTAACATGTTAACACCAGAAACACTTACAGAGTGCGGATGGGTTGAAGTGAAGGAGAATAATTTACATCCTCATCGACAAACATTTTGCGTCCCAGCGATACGCAGCCTGGTTGTTTTCAGAGGAAATAAGAAATAACTTAACAAAGATTAACAAACAATAACCAACGAGCCTTCCGAGAAGGCCTCCTGTGCTTGTCGGAGTAGTGCTTCTTTACAACATATTCCTTTAATCGGATTGATCGCTTGTTGTGTGAAGGACAATCAGACAACGACTGTTAGGAATAAACTAAAAGTTTCTTACCTGCCGGCATGTGAGAAGACTCAATCTGTTTAGTCCACACAGCTCGCTGAGCAGCTGCAGGAGGATCGGCTTTAGGTGGCTTTAGGTCTCTCCTTCTCTGAGTCACACACACACACACACACACACGGACATACGTGCACATGCACACATACGTGCACACGCACACACACACACACACACACACACACGCACATACGTGCACATGCACACACACGCACACACGCACGGACACACACCTCGTCACTCAGCTCATAACTGCCATTTTGTGTCAGATTTTGTCACTTCTTATTTCATTAATTTGTCTTTTTGCATTTCTAGATTTCTATTATATTTACAAAAGTTTACCATACATTTAAATAATGCCTCATTTGCATAAATGTAAACAAATAACCTAAAAAAACCTCCAATAAAATCCAACTATTGTCTTATGTCAGTAATTAATTTGGGACTTTTGTGTTGATATATTGTATATTCGTTTTTGTCTAACCATGTTCACCTGTAGTGTCCTTAAGAAGTGTTTAATGATACAAGATATATATATAAACAGATATAAATAATTATCATAATTAAGATTAACTTAATGTTAATCTGTTTAATGCTTGTGTCCAACAACAAAATGCTTTCCATTTAGCTTTCCATTAGAAGTCTGATGTTGTTGAGACATTCATCCAATGTGTTAATCGTTCTTTCACAGGCTTTGAATGCGTCGCCTGTGTCGTGTAGAATAGTGATAGTAAGAACCAGAGTGTGAAAGTTACCGCCGTTTCAGTCCAGAGAAAAAAAGTGAGAACTACTCAAAAACCAAGTGGTGTATTTTCTGCTCTGCATGTGGGAGTAGAATAAGTCTTTCTGCACTTCTCCTTGGGCTTCTACTGTATATGCCTTGTAGGAGGAAGTCCTTCATATTTACAGTGTCTTTTATTTAGAAACACAAAATATTGAGTTTAACTCCATTCAAACAACTGAAAACATCTTGATGCATCAATACCTCTAAATGTAACTAAATATGCATGTTAGCAGAAGATTTGTTCCTGTTACAGAGAGGAACAGGTCCAACCATTCGCTCTCACATCCACACACAGCACCTTTCTGCCCACTTCTTGTGTATTTGGTTCCCAACGTTGATATTCCTCCTGCTGGTAAATCCTTACAGGCTGTTTGCAGGTCTTCAGTAAAACTTAATTTCATGATGATGTTTATTAGTGAAATCGTTTACCTTCGTATGGTGTCTCCCAATCAAGGTGTTTGGGATCTTAATCCGTGAGTCACGTCGGGACGGCCTGTGAACTTCACAGCTTACATGGTGGCCTCCACCCGTTCCTTCGCCTAAGCATGTTTCATAAGTGTGACCCACTGACCCCTGAGACGGGGTTCTCTTCGTCCTCTCTGCACAGTGACGTAACAGTTATTATTGCACCCTGCAGATGAGCTCCTCCCGGGAGAGACTGCTGTGGTTTGTTCCATGAATAGAAGCTGTAGTCGATGAAGATTGTTGGTTACTTGTTAACTGCAACCTTTTTGCATCAACGCATTCACAGCACTGGAAATAAATATATTTATATATTGATTACATTCAGCCTTTTGACGGGTTTAAATTCAACAAGTACCGCTGAGCTTAACAAGGGATTCCTCTACACTTGGGAATGAAAGGGACTTTTAGTCCATGAATGTTTGATTATTCTTGTACATCAAGACTCAAAACTGTACTTCAGCCAGTCCTCATTCCCACAGCGAGGAACCTCCAGCATCATCTAAACAGTAGAAACCACACAGGGCAGGTTGGAGGCTGCTTTCTTTGCCGCCTCAGCGATAAGTGACTAGAATCCGTTTGTCTTGTACTGAATAGTTACTGTTCCCTATAAGAGGTGGATGGACACAGTAACTTTCATCAACCAGAACCCCAAACAAACCGGCTGCAAGTGGCCATCTTAGCGGGCATCGAAGGCTGCAAACCGTTGGGTGAGAGTCTAATAAGTGTCTTACATAAAGTGACTAAACGCGCTTAAAGGAAGAGATAAAAGGACCTTTAGGGAACCTCCCTGTAGGACTTGATGAGGGTCAACGACTTCGTTCAACATGTAATATTTCAGGTAATTGTAAATATAGAAATGAAGTAAAAAATGTTTTTTTAATCTGGTGATTCAGAGATGCCGACACTTTACTTCCAGGAAAAATCACACTCAATTCCAGTTGAAGCCACGCAGGTTCATGCATGTGCATAAATGCCATGATTTTTGCCTATGACAGATCGTTCATGTAGACTATGAACAACTAGTATCTGGTCAGCATATCAAACTAATCTGTCTAATAATCACACTGGTTCTCCAGCAGATATCCGGTTCCTTTGTGCCCATGTTTGAAGATATTTTCACAGAGCGGCTCCTTTTCTCTGGTGCTGCTCAATGAAAGAAGTCAGGAAATGACTTGATTCCTAAATGTATTGATGCCAGACGGAAACAAAGCGTTCAGACTGACGCACAGTGAGATGAGCACATTCTACAACAGAACCACACGGGAATGCAAGTCAAAAAATGGTATTATTTGAAGAAATATTTGATTACAAAGGACCTCATGCGCCTGAAGAGGTTCAGCCTTCAGTTTAGTGGCCGATGGGATCTTTGAACAATGAGCACAAGCAAACACCATTCCTTTTGCATATTTTGAATTGTAGTTTAACGATGAAGAAAGCCAATCCATCCAAAGCCAGATTCAGACATGGACACATTAAAGTAGAAGATCAAAAAGAAAAAAGGGTCGAAATGAGTCGATCAGGTAAACAAGCTTAAGTGGGAGAGGACCTCTAGGAAGATCAGGATGTGGGTCAGGCGGTCAGGGTGATCGTCCACCAGGTAATCTGGCACAGACAGCGCAGATGGACCGGTAATCATTCTGCTCGACTATTCAGGGAAAGTGGGCAGAGATTATTCAGTTGACGTGACGATGAGTACAGTGTGTTGATCCCGCATTGAAGACTTGGTGTGAGGGGGGAGAATGCGATGATGTCACTGGTGAAGCGCTGACGTCACCAGCGAACATTCTGTTTTTTTCAAGGCTGAGATCCCGACATACCGGGAAAATAAAACCTGTTTGGCAAAGGTCAGTGGAGATGGATCTATGTCAGCACTAGGAAGGCTTAAGATATCTTTCAGCTGTTGTCTCTCTCATATCTGCTATCGGCCCGCTGGTCCTTTTAAAATATGACTTATTGTACAATCTTTGTACCAAATAACGGGAAAGTTTTCAGAGAGCATTTTATTTCAAAAGAAACTACTGGTATTCACAATAAGACTAATGTGGCTTAATTTGAAGACGCTTTACAGTTTGTCCTCTTCTGCATCTATCAGAGAGACTTGCTTTGAAAATAACATTGAATGGTACTCACAGGAAACACAATGCTCCCTTTAAATGAGCTTTATTCTGCCATAATAACCGTTAAACATCATCAAGACTCTACGGATCTTTAGACCGTGACCTGAAGGTCATTGCTGACGCAGGAGGATAATTGTGTCTAATTGTCTTTTATGCAATAACAACTAAAGGAGAGCTGCTGTTGGAGGGGCTGAGGGCGTCAGAGAGAAGTCAAATGCAATAATACATCACAGTACAACAGAAAGCCTCCCAAAGAATCCATAAATCTGTTGCTTTTTCTCGCGATCCGTTCACAAAACCACAAAAGTCAAATCCCAGCATGAATAGTTTATCAGCAAATTAAACTATCAATCAAAAACTGTCTGGTTGGCTTGATGGGACCAAACAGAAGGTTTGGAAAGCAAAAATTATTTCATTCTTTCTGGTCGCCTCGGGGGGCTGACTGTAATTTATAAAAATGACGTAACCAGTGGAAAACTGTGGTGGCCTACATCAGCCTCCATCGGCACCTCAGCATGCTGCGCATTTTAATTTGGCTGCGAGGCAACTGTCTGAGTCCGTCTAGTCTCAGTGTTCGTCATTCTTTGGTTCTTCTTGTCTTCTGCCTGATCTGCCTCCCCTTTCCGTTCCACTGAGTCCTCAGTCCGACCTTCTTCTGTTTGCACACACACCTTTTATCACGATGCCGGGCACATCTGACTGCAGTATTCTCTCCGCCTCTTTTTCTCTGGCAGAAGGACCAGACTTTCCCTCAGGCGGGTGTAGAAATAACCAAATTAATACTGAAAGTATAAACACTGCAATATCAATATAAAACTAGAATATTCCTGAATAAAGTAAATGTAGTTGTAAAATGAAGTGATTGTTTGACCCTCTGAATGTTACAATAACGCCCGCAATCAGTAGTAATTAAAGGATTCATTTCATTGATAGCCACACGGTGCAGCTGTTGGTGCCATGCTTCAATACTTCGTACATTTTAACCGCAGAAATACCATGTTTTAATGGTACTGTAGCGCCCCCTGTATGTATATTGTAGATTATCTAACACACTCATGCCTTTTGGCCATGGGGACATTATTCCCAAATATGGTTGCAATCTAATTAAGCACATGCACGTTATGGGTTGTGCGTCAGTTTTTAGCATCGTTTGGTTCGTTGGGTTTATGAGATCTATCTGTCGATCCCAAAGGTTCAGAAGTGAGCCTTCCTCCATGTGTCTGAGTGGTTTGTCTCTCAGTAAGAACAGAATGGACTCGGGTCAGCAGGCGGTAATCGATCCCGCCGTTTCCATCGCTGCCAAGCGGCCGTTTAACTGGTTTTCGAGGCGATGAAGCTACGGTTCCCTCCTCACTCAGCGGGGGCCGCGGTGACGGCCAGAGACATTGGCTCGAGTCCAGCTGACACAAACCCGGCTGGAGCCCTTTCCCCCGGGTCGGCTTTAATGTCATTAACAGGTGGGGGGCAAAAATAGATGCAAAGGAGGCATAGCTTCCACATACACACACACACACACACACACACACAGATAACGAGATAGGGTTGTGTGAGTGGTGTGATTAAAGTACATTTAAAGCTGAGAGACTAGTAAAGCAAACTTGGAAGATTTTGTAAACAACACACACACACACACACACACACATTCATGCCTATATTACCAACAAGGGACCTCCAACCAAATGTGGACCTCTGTTTCTGGTCATTTAAAAAAAGCTTTAAGATTGAAGAGTTTATTTTTAAGATAATCCCCCCCCCCCCACCTACGCACATACGCATACACCCAAAGGCAGCCACACAAAATAATGCATTCATTTAAGGCACATGGCTCAAAGAACCCAGATACAGAGGGGGCTGTAAACCGTTTACAGACACGCACAGCACAGAGATATCTGCACAGCAGTAGGTAACTCTGCAAAAAAAAACTGTGTGCGTACATGTTATGCGCGCACAAACACACACACACACACACACACGCACACACATTTCGGCATTTAGCTGAGGCTCCATATACCAGCTTAACACCCCGATCGTCGAGCGGACGTAACACCGGCTCCTCCTTGGACCTCCACCCTCTTTGCCCCGTGCCCCCCACCCTCCCGCCGCTCACCCCCTCGCTCACTCCCTCTCCTCACCCCGTCCCTCTGTCACGCCGAACAGAAGCACACAAACAGAAACCAGGTCAGCAACTTGTTCATATTGTTGTGATATTTGTCATATGGTGGGAGGGGGGGGGGGGGAGGGGGGGTTAAACCAATGGTTCTCATTTCAAAATGATATTTTTTTGGCCAGCGGGCCGTATGGGAGGGCTTTGGGTGGGTGGGGGCCGGGAGGTCGGGCTGGTAGGGGCAGTAAAGCTGAAGCGCCTTCTTCTTAAATAGGGCGTCCATGGAGGTCAGTTTCCTTTGATACAAAGCAGGAACTTTGGCCTCCAGAGAACATCTCGGCTTGTTTCATCTCTTTGGAGATGTTTAAGTAGAGAAGCTGTTGAAGAGCGTCGGTTGCTGGTCAGTCGACACAATGAGTTTCCTCTTTTCATGAGTAAGGATTTATTTTCTTCTTAAACATTACACATTATACCTTAACTAACTTATTCTTTTTGTGACAAACATCAGTGTGGGGTGGGTGCGGTTTTACGATTATTTATCCAATAATGATTCGAATTATCACCATTTTGGTATATTTAATGAACCAAATCTATATATTTTTCATGCATTCATATGTAATTTCCGGTTGATTAATTTGCACGCAGTGTAACGCATTAGTGATTATTATCTGATGCAGGCATCCGACATCCTTTGGGCTCGCACCTTATACATTTGTTTGGCCTACAGCAATGGCCTTAAATTATGTTCTACTAGAATTACAATACTGAACTTTTAACATGATTTTAACATTATTTCATTACCTGCCAATTGTTCGATTTATTTTTTTCAAATAATGGTAATGTTTTTAATTTTTTTTGAAGATTGTCCCCCAACTGAAATATTATCTCTCGTCTTTAGATATATCCTTTAATATATCTAAAGACGTTCAGACCTTACAACTGAATGTAAATGTATACCTGTGATATTTGATGGATGCATTGGTGCCGTCCTCTGCTTGACTGATCTGAGAAGTGTTTCAATTTACCAATACGGATTGTGTTGACAACAGAATACGATACAAACCATTTAAATTACGTACGTACTACGCTGTTTTGTATCGTTATCTCCATCCCATGAAGAATTTGAGGGGAATATTATTTGAGCCTGCAGCTTGTGAGATTGTCAACATGACAGACGGCGATGGGGGGGTAAAGGATGTTTCATTTCTGCTGACAGGGGCGAGGGCTGTGCGTCTGTTGGTGCTGCTTCATTCAGACATGAAGGGTTTAGGATTCGATCCATCGTGTCTGTGTGACACCTCCGTCACAGAGCGTCTCGGAATAGATAATTGGTTACGGTTCGTGTTTTTTGTGATCCTGAAGGACCACAAAGCGACTGCGTGTTGGCTGCCATCTCGGGATCGATAGTGGAAAACATTTAAACGGATACATGTTTGTGATCGGAGGAGGCTGTGTCCAGCTTTGTTTACCTTTAGTGTTTTTCTTTTGTGATTTTGGTTTATTCGACACACTTGAATTTATTTTTTGTGCAACGGGTTTGATAACAAATTTAATTTTAAGGGACATGAGCGATAATGATTATAGCTTCTTTAATTTTAAATGTGTAAACAGCGTTATAATTATTTATTCATATATACAAAGAATTTGATATATATATATATTTTTTTTAGTTAATTTTAGTTTCATGAAACATGCACCAACACTTGTTTTTCTGACAAGACATTTCTGTTATTTAGCAACTTTAAAATGTTTGTGCATGATGCCAGACTCTCTTTTACATGATTATGTACACACACATGATCACATTAAAGCTTTGACCGTCCTGTCTTCTATTTCGTCCCTCTGTTTGTCTCTAGGAATCATCACTTCACCCACTCCTGCCTTCTACCTCTAAAGACTCAGTGTTGTTATATACATATATTTTACATCATGTTATCATTATGATTCATTTATCAATTTTAAATCTCTTGTCAGAGACAGCATTTTTTTCTGAGGCTGTTTTTCCAGAGAAGACTGATTATAAGAGTTTTTATTCTCTTATATGACACTATTTATGCCGTTAGTTCTTATCTAATTGTATTTTTCTTTTCTTGTTAACTTCTCTATCTCTTCCATGCTTCTCCTGTCAGATGCAACTGTTTGACATTATCAGACTGTAATACCCTCTCATACACAAAAGTTCTCCTTTGCTTTTGTCTTAAAGTTTCAACCATTCGTGCCGAGGGCAAAGCTCACTGAACTGAATCCCGCTTGGCTGTTTTAGTTGTTTTTTTTTCAATTTTTGTGACACCATGTGGTCCACCTTTTTTGTGACCGATGAGGAGGGCCGCACTGTTGGCCCGGCGTCGCCAGGGGGGGGGGCTGCACCGGGAGGGGCACCCCAGGGCGCGGGGGCCATGTCCAGCCTCATGACTGGACGCAGTACATTTGGGGGGAACAAGCGGCGCAGGACGACGTCAACGGGACACTCCTTGAGCGAGGCCCAGGAAGGGAAGGTGAGCGGCTTCGTGTTACGTGAATGCGTGTCCTCGCTGGGCGGAAGCGCTCCGCATGGAACCATTTAGTCATTAAGTTGGCCTCAAACATCAGGGATATAAAACGTAACCACAGAACCACCAGAGTAGTCCGCTGGTGGGAAATTGAATGCTCAAAGAGGACTCAGACAGCCTCACAAACACAGAGCAGAATTCCCCACGCTAACACTTACAAAAGGTTCCCACTCAAAAACATCTTCACTCTCAACCTCCACACAGAAGCACAAAGGCCCACCCACACGCATCTCAACGGCGTGTTTCATTTTATGCGGTTTAATAATATCTGCTCCATTTTCTTAATCAACTTGGTTATTCTCTTTGTGTGGATCCAGATGTTCATCCCCTTTCTGAACGCCCCAGAAATTAAGTGATGCAAAAATCTATGACATGAAATCTCCTCAGCTAAACTGTACATATGCGATGAAGCTAGACTGGTACTCACTACTAAATCTCTCCTTGCCAGGTTGGGATTTATTGAGCAATTTCAGATTAACCCCTGTCTACGATTTGAAAACGTTTTGTATTGTGTTCTGGCACCAGATCAAGTTGGCATTCTTCGTGGCCATCGTAGGCGTGGTCCTCACGGTCCTCGGGATGGGGACGGAGTTTTGGGTGGAGCTGTCACCTCCTAAGGGTTTCTACAACAATCAGGTCTAGTATTGGACTCATCAAAAATCAGGCGCATTTTTTTTTAAAACATGGTGACACAAAACTAGTGTCTCCATCCAAACAGGGTGGTTGATGTAAAGAAACTAGATCACAACTGCATGTTGCATTACAAGAATATGCAGACGAGAGCACATATGGGCCCTTATTAGCTGCTTAACTTTGTAGGTCTTAGGTTTTGACCTTTTCCAACTTACTTGCCTTCAAGGTCACTCAGGTCAGCTGACCAGTTGCTGCTAGTTGTCCCCGTAAACACAGGTGGACGGGGGGGGACACAGGCCCTGTTAGGCTGGCCCCATTTTATGAATCCTGTCTTTAAACAGATCTTTCATTCTCTAGCCTTTAACACACTATGAGTGTTTCCAGTCTGTTATTGTTCTATATTTTCTATAACGTTCTCGTTGTGTTCTTGTTGTACAGCATTTGGATGATTTTAGCTGTGCTTCATTAAGAATTTGGATAGGATTGTTTTTCTTTCCTTTGGCAGACCTGTCTGACAGCTCACTACGGCCTGTGGAAGGGCTGCACAAAGACCTTGTGGGTGTCCGACATCGACCCAGAGAGAGCGAGCTGTGGACCTGCTGAACTACACGGAGGTGCCTGACTGCTGGGCTGTCTAACCTTTGCAATGGCTAACCGGTCTGTGCGAGAGTTTTAGAATGATGATTGACAGACAGACTAACTGGCCGCCTCTCCAACCGCTCGGACGGAGAAGTATTGCATAGTATTCTGAATGAATACTATACAATACTATGATACTAATGAGTCTCAACTGCAGAGTCAACGTGTCACCGCCTGAGTTCTCTGCTTATGGGAAACAATAATCTTTGGTTTGAGTTTCTATTTGTTTTAAAAGGATTTGAGAATTCCCATAGTCATCAACCAACCTGGAAAAAGACAAATGACCATGACAGCAATACACAAAATAAGTACTATGCTGTGTTGTGTTTGGTATCAAGATGCCGAGGGCCTGAGACCAGTTGGTATAGTTAAAAACAAAGATCTCATTGTTCTCTTGCCGTATCTCTGCACTGCTCCTTGACTCGCCTGTACGAGCTCCACTTTGGAATATTGACACATAAAGAGTCGAACAGAAAAGTCATCCAGAAGCCCAGTGTGTGTTCGTCATGGGTTTCATACACGACGCCTGATTCACAGCGTTACGTTCTGTAAATGTAAATGTGAAGAGAAAGTCATAGATTGTTGGTGCTTCGTCTACATGACTCGGCTACCTTATTTGCATGGTTGGACAAAGATACAACTTCCATTGGCCAACTATCGAATTGCGCTTCGATTTTTATAGTGATGTTTTTAGTTAGAGTTATAAAGAGGATAGTGCAATTGTCTGTCTGCCCTGTTGCAGAGATGATGGGATGACACATTTTGTCAATGAGATTTGAGCGCAGCTCCTCTCGAGGGTGTCGGGCAGATAGCTGTTGTGTGGATGGGAACAATCCAACCCTCTCAAGATGCAGCTTTGATCATCCTAATTAACAGGGATGTGTGTGCCTGTTTTTCCTTGCTTGTTTGCACAAATGTGCGAAGGAACAGATAGAGGTGTCAAATTCCATTTGGTGGCCAAACGAAATGCTGATTGGCAGGAGGCATTGGATTGTCACCTTGAGCTCAGCATTGTCGTTCACGGCTGATTAGGCATGATGGAGAACTGTGTAAACTAAAGGGCTAAGAGGGATGTTCATCTAGACTGTCTGTGGCTACGGTAGATTATCCGTCTGTAGTCACGTTTATCTCGTTTAACAGTGGCTCTTTCTTGTCGTCCATCTTTACTCCTGCAGAATCAAACTGCACCTACTTCAAGTTTTTTACCACAGGGGAAAATGCCGTGATGTTTCAGAAGACCACAAGGAAGAGTGAGTCATACAGCTTTCGGCTTATTGAAAAGAAAGTGAAAAATACTAGGTGAAAAAAGTTCATGAAAAAAAAGGGAAAAAAATGTTTGGGTCAAAAAATGTCATGAAAGAAAAGGACAAAAATATTAGGTGAAAAAAGGTCATGAAAAAAAAGTGAAAAAATATTGGGTCAAAAAATGTCATGAAAGAAAAGGACAAAAATATTAGGTCAAAAAAAGTGAAAAAATATTGGGTCAAAAAATGTCATGGAAGAAAAGTGAAAAAATATCGGGTCAAAAAATGTCATGGAAGAAAAGGACAAAAATATTAGGTGAAAAAAAAGTGAAAAAATATTGGGTCAAAAAATGTCATGGAAGAAAAGGACAAAAATATTAGGTGAAAAAAGTTCATGAAAAAAAAGTGAAAAAATATTGGGTCAAAAAACGTCATGAAAGAAAAGGACAAAAATATTAGGTGAAAAAAGTTCATGAAAAAAAAGTGAAAAAAATGTTTGGGTCAACAAATGTCATAAAAGAAAAGGACAAAATATTAGGTGAAAAAAAAGTGAAAAAATATTGGGTCAAAAAATGTCATGGAAGAAAAGGACAAAAATATTAGGTGAAAAAAGGTCATGAAAAAAAAGTGAAAAAATATTGGGTCAAAAAATGTCATGAAAGAAAAGGACAAAAATATTAGGTGAAAAAAAAGTGAAAAAATATTGGGTCAAAAAATGTCATGGAAGAAAAGTGAAAAAATATCAGGTCAAAAAATGTCATGAAAGAAAAGTGAAAAAATATCGGGTCAAAAAATGTCATGGAAGAAAAGTGAAAAAAATGTTTGGGTCAACAAATGTCATAAAAGAAAAGGACAAAAATATTAGGTGAAAAAAAAGTGAAAAAATATTGGGTCAAAAAATGTCATGGAAGAAAAGACAAAAATATTAGGTGAAAAAAGTTCATGAAAAAAAAGTGAAAAAATATTGGGTCAACAAACGTCATGAAAGAAAAGGATAAAAATATTAGGTGAAAAAAGTTCATGAAAAAAAAGTGAAAAAAATGTTTGGGTCAACAAATGTCATAAAAGAAAAGGACAAAATATTAGGTGAAAAAAAAGTGAAAAAATATTGGGTCAACAAACGTCATGAAAGAAAAGGACAAAAATATTAGGTGAAAAAAGTTCATGAAAAAATGTTTGGGTCAAAAAATGTCATAAAAGAAAAGGACAAAATTATTAGGTGAAAAAATATTGGGTCAAAAAATGTCATGGAAGAAAAGGACAAAAATATTAGGTGAAAAAAGTTCATGAAAAAAAAGTGAAAAAATGTTTGGGTCAAAAAATGTCATAAAAGAAAAGGATAAAAATATTAGGTGAAAAAAAAGTAAAAACAATTTTGGGTCAAAAAATGTCATGGAAGAAAAGGACAAAAATATTAGGTGAAAAAAGTTCATGAAAAAAAAGTGAAAAAATGTTTGGGTCAAAAAATGTCATAAAAGAAAAGGACAAAAATATTAGGTGAAAAAAAGTGAAAAAATATTGGGTCAACAAACGTCATGAAAGAAAAGGACAAAAATATTAGGTGAAAAAAGTTAATGAAAAAATGTTTGGGTCAAAAAATGTCATAAAAGAAAAGGACAAAATTATTAGGTGAAAAAATATTGGGTCAAAAAATGTCATGGAAGAAAAGGACAAAAATATTAGGTGAAAAAAGTTCATGAAAAAAAAGTGAAAAAATGTTTGGGTCAAAAAATGTCATAAAAGAAAAGGATAAAAATATTAGGTGAAAAAAAAGTGAAAAAATATTGGGTCAACAAACGTCATGAAAGAAAAGGACAAAAATATTAGGTGAAAAAAGTTCATGAAAAAATGTTTGGGTCAAAAAATGTCATAAAAGAAAAGGACAAAATTATTAGGTGAAAAAATATTGGGTCAAAAAATGTCATGGAAGAAAAGGACAAAAATATTAGGTGAAAAAAGTTCATGAAAAAAAAGTGAAAAAATGTTTGGGTCAAAAAATGTCATAAAAGAAAAGGATAAAAATATTAGGTGAAAAAAAAGTAAAAAAAATATTGGGTCAAAAAATGTCATGAAAGAAAAGGAAAAAAATATTAGGTGAAAAAATATTGGGTCAAAAAATGTCATGAAAGAAAAGGACAAATTAGGTCAAATTTATTTTAAGGTAAAAAAAAACACTATAAAGAAAAACAAAAACAAAATTGTAAAATAATTTGCAAAAAAAGTAAAAAAGATTTGGTGAAAATATTTCTAGGAAATAAGTAAGTATTTACTGATGAAAGATGCCGTGGAAAAACAATAATAGATAGAAAAGTCAAAGTTACATAAAAAAATCAAACTTAATGCACTTTGATTTGCCTCATCAATCCTTTTTCCAAAAGCAAGTCTTCCTATTATTCTGAATTAAAGTGATAACAGTACCGTTTTCCCTTTTTTGTGCAGATTTGAATGTAGCGGCAGCCATGTTGGCCCTGCTCAGCCTGTTCCTAATGGTGATGGGGGCCATTTGCATCACCATGGCCCTCAGCAAAGAGATAGTCTTCTTCCTCAAGCCAGCGTCCGTCTGCTTCATTCTGTCAGGTCAGCCTCTGCAACGACACACTGCTTTTGGGCGTTTACTGGACCTTTGTTGATTCGACGAGAGGTCGATGATTCTTAAAACAGTCCGATGACCCTCCCACAGGGGTCCTGGTTCTTGCCACTCTGATGGTCTTCCACCAGTCCGTCCTGGCCTTCCTGGCCAGTGACCACACGGTTCCGCTCCACCACGAGCTGTCCTGGTCGGTGACGTGCATCGGCTGTGCGGCGGGCGTTCTCATTGTGGGAGGGGTCCTCTTCCTGCTGCTGGCGCTGCCCTACAGCCCCTGGCGGAGGTGCCTCCCCCAGAAGGACAGCAGCAGCTAGGCGCCCTGGAGGGCTTGTGTTGCACTTTTGTTTGACGGGGAGGGAGTGTTTCCCAAAGACGTCTTAGCAGAGAGGTTGCTTTGCTGTTATATTCGGGTTTCACATGCATCGTAGTAAAGACAGCTCACGCGGTACATATGCTTTGTTTTAGATTAAGTGTCAGCTTGGTGCCACGCTTTACAAATTGTTTGTCGAGGAGAAACGTTGAGCTGACTGAGAAGGAGAACATCGGTTAATCAGCCAAAAAGTGTGACACGCGGCCATGTTGCGTCAGTACTTTGCTCGGCTGGTTCATGTTAAAGCAAACTGAGCCCGAATGGGAGGTGAACCAACTGTGTATGAATGACATTTTATTATTAAACACAACGTGAATATTTATCATCATGTCTTTTTCTGCAACCTCACCACATTACAGATTACAGTCGCTGTCTCGTCATCGACGTCTTAATGAACCGTCCCACTTTGCACCTGTTAATATGTAAACATGAAGTACATATAAACCTGCTGCAGATTATAAACCAACAGATCCAAACAACAAAATCCACCGTCATCAGTCCGTGGAAGTGGTTGAATGTTCTCTGCCCTTAAAAGATCACGTCACACCTGCTCCATGGGACTCCGTCGTCCCCCGACGTCTTGTTAACGTTATCAACAGAGGGAACTGTGAGGAGCAGCAGGAAATAAGAGGAGGGTAAGAGGCCGTTGACACAGAACAAAGGTCCCGGCTATATTTGAACTCGGGATGTTTCAGTGGCACGTTATCCGATACGGCGCGTTCTCTCAGCGCCAGACCACCGGCGGGGCCTCGTGCCTCGAGCCCTGACCCGTGGTTTCCTGTGCTGACGCTTTCTAACGCTGTGACTCTCACTGACCTCCTCTGAAGCGTCTCCCATGCTGTTTGGCTAAATATAGAACCGTGACCAACAGGGCCGACGTGGCTGGAGACGCACAAACCTGGAGACGCACACAATCTCTCTCAAATCCCCTCGCTCCAGCGGCCCCCTCCCTCAAATTGGGTGACACCCGCCGGGGGGAGGGAGGGGCCTTAAACTGAACCCCTGACGTCATGCATTCATCCGATCCCCAGAGGATCTAATGATCCTCACCTCATGTGTGCAGCAAACCCCGCCTCCTCCTCGCCGGGTGTTAAACGCTCAAACGTCCTGGTTTTCAAAAGTCACCATTCAAATACTTATTAATGATACAATATTAATAGCGTTGGTAGTGGTAGTTATAATCGTTATACGATGTTCTTTCTCCTTTATGAAAACATACCACACGTCTGGTCTGCTGTTTACAACAAAACGACCTCAGGGAAGAATCACGCTCTGTGTGCGTAGAATAGGAATGAAGTCTTGAGCAGTGTTTTATTCTTACATTTGTTTGTTTGCTCAACAAAACGCTTCTCTAGAGGTAATTTAACTCAACGGCCCCCCAGTCCGTCGGAAAGTGAATCCCCTCCTCCAATTAGAGCGAGGACTCGTCACGCGAAGAGGGAATGAATGTGTGTGTGTGGGGGGGAAGCTGGAGGGCTTTTCCTAACGCGCTCAAACATGTCCACATGTCCTCTGTCCACACGTCCACATGTCCACACGTCCACAGTGGCACCGAGACGCCAGGTGAAGCTCTGCAGAATGTGTAAACAGAAGGGGGGGGGGGGGGGGGGGGGCACTGAGTGATGGGCTTAAAGGAAACGCTTAAAATACACAATACAGCTTTGTCAGATGCCTTATTAAATGATTTATAAAGTACATCATTATTCTGACTGTCACCGGTTTGGATCGTTGTTTTTGTTTGTATAGTTTCATTAATCAATTCAACTTTGTTTGCTGGAAGTTTACCTCAACCGAGCCATTTCAGCTGTTAAAAGCTTAAAGTCTCTGGTCTCATATCAACATCTTTCTCCATCTTGTTCTTTGGAATTAGAACGGGGGCGGAACCAAGGATAAACCAAGTACCCAATCTTACAATGTGCTTCTTATGATTTCGAAACAAAATGTTTAACCTTGAGTGAATTTAAACAATGTTTTTGAGCTCTTATGCGCTCCACTGAGGACGTTGTGTCCATCGGCCTGAATAAGAAATCATTAAGTAAAGAGGGAATAAATATAACTGTACGAATCCACACATTTTCCCAAACCTCTACTAATCTACTAACAATCTGAAATCCACATGTGACTTTTAAACATAATACATAAAATATCACTGACTGATTCATTCAGAGATGAATGAAAATATCCTTTAATGCTTCAATGGACATTCAAGGTTTTCAAAAAGACATTTGGCCTACGAAGTGACATTTGTTGATTTCGGTTCAGTCCGTCAGCTCAACGGGCCTCAACTGTTGACTGATCCAATCTAATCTCGCGTGACGGACGGGCCCCTTATCAGCGGCTCTTTGAACCAAGACAGGAAGTGAGGGGACAGACTCCTGTGGCTATCCCTGATCTTCTTATGACATCATCACTTAGACAAAAACCTTTCATTCGACATCTTTATATATTAATTCATACGTCTTTATCTATTGTCCCCCTGGGGACTAATAAAGTATCTATCCATCCATCTTTGACTCTCAATCCAAACTGCTCATAAAAGCTTGCTGTGCAAAAATGTTCCAATCATTTCTACTGCTGCTGATGCTCACATTTTGGAAACGTGGTGCTTTCTCTTTTAGAGGAAAATCTTACTGCCGTCTGGCTTTCATTTGTGCAGCTCGCTCTCAGAGACTCAAAGCTCTGAGTGAAGTGTTGGGTGTCACCAGCGGGTGTGCAGCAGGAATGGCACAAACATCAGCGTCGTTGCATCCTCACAAATGAACCCATTTCTCGCTTTTTGATGCTGTTCACAGCGGCGTCAGGACGGTGAAACAACTCATTAAAAGTTCCCATTCCCAAAGCATCTCCATCTTCAGGGATTAAAAGTGTCTCCTCCCACGTGCCTCTATAGAGAGGAGATGGCAGCAGAGGGAGGTCAAAGGTAGAAAGGTAGCGCTCAGGGTGTGAGGAGCTGGTCCCGACTCCCTGATTCACACACTGCCCACCAGGTAATGAGACTAAAACATGCAAATCTTATCATCACACATATGAGAGCAGCATCCAAACCTCACTGTTGACTCATTTTAATCTTTGGCAAATCGGCCACTCGACGAACAAACGGATTTAGTTCTGGCTAAATCGAATGTGCATTAGTTAAAGTTCACCACAAACTGAACTCTGACCTTTACCTTTGAGTACGATGTGAATGTTTCTTGTGATGGTTCTTAATAATCCACACAACCCAGTTTTCATATAGAACTTTTAATGAATATATCTATATATATATATATATATATTTGTATACTGATATTTTTTTGTCTTTTCCAGCAGGGATCAGAATGTTGTATTGCTTCTCCTCTTCCTCGTTGTCCTTCCGGTGAGTCCGGTTCAGGTTCCACTGTAGTTCTGACAAAAGGAGCCGGTGCCTCTGGCTGGATTCAAAATGGCTTTCACATCACAACGTGAACCGAAGAACGGCCACGTTTTCACAAACACTTTACAAAAAAGGTCAAATATAAGTTCAGGACGCGTTTAGGGATTTGAAAACATTTCACACAAAGGCTGATGTACTTTGTACTTTTTACCACATCGACAACACCGACACGGACACGTTGAGCTCCCTCCCCGGGGCTGGACCGCAGAGACCGCTGGAGATCTGTCCATGTTCTTCTTCTACATCAATTTTCTGGAATTATTGCGCTTGGTTTGGGATGATGATGATGATGAGGATGAGGATGATGATGATGATGATCTGGAAAACAAGTCCCGCCCCTTTGTGCTCAGTCAGTTGATGAAAGTTGTGTCCTGCCAGACAAAGAGCGTCATCCTCATTTATTGGCAACTGTTGGCCAAATAATTGATGACCAGACCCAAGAAGAAAATGGGGTGGTGTCCAAATTGGGGGGTCCATGGATGGAGGGTGGAAGGTGTGTGTGTGTGTGTATGGGGGGGGTGGGGTATTTTTTTCCAGTCCAGCCCTGCTCTCAGCACTTCAGCTACTGACAACTTGTCCCAGGCAGGTTTGTGCTATTTTAGCCCAAAGTTACAAGTATAGGAACTCTAAACAATATACCATTGAGAATATCTATACATATCACCACAAAAATAAATAGATTAATATAAATTCTATCGCCAACAATTATACACTAGTCAGAACATTAAAAAACACTGATTATTAGGCTACGTTGGTAATGTTCAGAAGAAATGAAAAGCCTGTGTGGAAATAATGACACACTGCTTTGGAGCAAAAATAACCCTAAAAACACCAAAATAACGCACAAATTAAAGTGCAATGATGGATAAATAGAAAATTAAAGAAAAATATTATTTGGCAAAGGGGAAACGAGTAAAGTGTGAGTAAAGGGCGGATCGGGGTGTTGCTGAAGGGGAGCATGCTCAGTCAACTCCACTGAAACAGAAGGATGGAAAGGACCCGCTCACTCACACCGACGCCAGTGTGCGCCACCGAGAGAAAGGAAACGCAAAAGTCCTTGAAACAATTATCAAAAATTACAAAAAGAAAAGATCTCAAAAATGTATAAATACCCTGCAATAACCAGAACGATCATAGAAACACCAGCAAGATGATATTAATACTCAAGGAGGTACAATCTCATGTAGCCTAGAGACGACCCAAAGATTACCAATTACAGACATTATGTGCTTTTGTTGAAGGAAATGGATCGATAATATACTCAGTAATACATTTATCATTCTAGATTGTGAAATAGTATATAGTTATAGCTGAAAGAGAGACGGAGGGAAAGGGTTAGCTGTTAGCCGTTAGCGGTTAGCTGTTATCTGTTAGCGGTTGTGCTCTCTACCTCTTGCAAGGTTCAGTGGATTCAAGAGTTCAGAACATAAGTCCAAAATTCAGATTTAAGACACGAGAAGAGTTTCAATCCAAAGCGTTGTCCGTTTCAGAAAAGTCGTACTTTCCTTGAAAAGTTGCTGTCAAGCCTCAGAAATAAGAAGGCTCAGAAGGTTTTACATTTTCGGGATAATTTTGCACCATAATATGTTTTCTAATTGTTGTGTTTTTGATGACGACTTTATCACGTAATTCGAATCTCACGCTCATCATTTTGTGTTGAACCGGTCGAGTTGTTCCTACGCAAAGTACATAAACTTAGCATATTCTCTCTTTTTTTACCTTTCACGATAAAACAAGTGTTTTTCCCTCTTGTTGATGTGCTGTCCCTGGGTGAAGGTGAAGGTTCAGGTAATATGATGTACAGTATATTCTACCATTAAAATGTTTAGCTTTGGACTAAACCCCCCCCTGAGTGTAAACTGAATAGACCCCCACCCTGATGCCTGTGGTTGAGCCCTTGGCAGGAACACCCAAAGGATGCCTCCTTGTGGCCTTCGGTCTGAACAGTCATACAAACACTTCAGCAGACTCACCCTCACAGAAGCTCCTCTCCACCAACACTTCCATTCACCCTGAAGCTGTGTTCAGAGACATTTATCCTATCTAATATTTACTAACGCTAATTGACGTGTCCATTGGACCGTTCCTGTGTGGACAGCTCGAGGCACAAGAAGAGCCGTCTCCTAACACCTCTCACGTCTAAACGAAGACTGGAGGAACCGAAGCGTCCTCCTCAGATGGACACTTGTTGCGTCGTTTGACCAAACTGTGACAACTGGCAGTGGTGTGACGGAGTGAAGCGTGAAGACATCGGTCACTGCAACTGACCCGATGAAGAGGGGACAGGCTCAGGTGTGTGTGTGTGTCAGTAGGTAAGGTATGACCGAGGTTAAGTAGCTTCCTTTGACCTTAAATTAGCAATGAACTGATCACCGAGCTGAAGGTACCCGTCTGTGGCTCACTGTTCTTTCTAAAAACAGAGTTTTTATTTAATTTAAGTGATGCTTTAAAGTGTTTAGTGCCTTGATTGGGTGGTTTCCAAACTGGACGCGTTTTAAACCAGATTCCGTTTTACTTTTTAATACCGGCATCGAGTTGTAGAGTTGATTCATTGCAGAGGGGTGAAATGAATATTGTTGAGCTCACTCGCCTTTCAGCAAGGCACTAACCCCCCCAAACTGAAACTTATTTTACTGCGCCGTTGACAACGTTTTGAATCTGACGCCATGACCATTTTAAGGCAGTCGTCATGAATTTGCGCAAAATGTCCATGACTGTAAATGATATCGGTGAGTAATCATGGCAGCTGGATGCCCCCGGGCTCAAGGATGGAGAACATCTCCGGCCCTGCCCTCCCGCTCTTTTCAACCGCCGCACCTCCTCCGCATCGACCCGCTCCCTCGCTCCTCGCTCTAGACGGGCGTGGTTTTCCTGTTCAGAGTGTCTGAGTTGCTGTCCCGCTCCCTCTTGGCTGTCAGCCGGTCCAGGGTGCCCATGTTCCCCCGGTCCCTCTCCATGGTGGCCGTGGATATGGGAGCCGACTGGGCCGGCGCCACGGCCGACGTGGAGGTATTCAGCGGCGCCGCGGCCTGGGCCACGGCCGCCGCCGCCAGGTTGGACTTGGAGTGAGACGGGAGCGTGCCGCTGCTTATCGCCGCTCCGCCGCCTCCGTCTTTCGGGAAGTAGTTGTGGAGCTGGTAGAGCGTGGCGCGGTCCACCGTGCCGTAGAGGGGCGGGGCGCCGCCGCCGAGGCTGCCCAGCTTGGAGTCCCGCGTCAGGGTGTACATGGAGATGTCGCCGCCGCCGCCGCCGCCTCCGCCGCCGCCTCCGCTCCCGCTGCTGCTGGTGTGGTGCGGGTTGGGCAGGGTGGCCACGGAGAAGGGCGGGGCCGACGGCGGCAGGCTGAAGGTCTTGGACGTGCCGATGGGCGAGTTCTCCTGCGAGCGCGGCGGGTCGGTGGAGCGCGAGCTGGAGCGGGAGCGCCGGCGGAAGCGGTAGCTGGGCAGTCGCAGCACGGCGTGCGTGGTGCTCTTGAAGAGGTCGGCGCGGGAGCGGCAGCGCAGCTCCTTGTTCTTCTCGATGTAGATGTTGACGGCGAGCACGCCCACCATCTCGGCCAGGATGAAGGACAGGCCGCCGAAGTAGAAGGACCAGCCGTAGGAGTAGTGCCACTTCTTGTCCTCGTCTTTCTTGGGGGAGATGTCGCTGAGGGCCGCCGAGATGTACACAATCACTCCGATGATGTTGCTGAGGCCTGAGGAAGTATAGAAGAAGACCACTGTAAGTTCTCCTGAGACAGGTTCCCCTGCAGCCTCATCACGAGCTCTCCTAGGCTGAGCTGCAGGAACTATTTCCTTTCAATGATACAGAAGAGAGGCAGATCATACGTAACACATTGCGACTGAAAGCTCTGAACAACCACAGCCAACACCGGTTCCCCCTAAATCCAAGACCACGGCGAAGCTGCGTCTCACCAGCAGCCACGAAGAGGATCCCTCCCCCGAGGACGATGTTCCTTTTGCTCTTGTAGAAGTTGCTGGACGCGACGCACACCGCGCCAAGCAGGAGCAGGATGGCGCTGAGGATGGGGAAGATGCTGGAGGCTCGGACCACGCCTACGGACCAGCACACGATGAGTTTAATGTTCACTGATTCATGATCATGAAGATGTGATGAGCATGTATTCACAGGCGCTTCTGTAGCACATGTCGAACACGTCATTCCCCTCTTTTCAAGAGAAGAAGGGCTTGTATGCTCGTGTCTAAACAGTTACTGCTTTAACAAATGTAATGACAAAAAGAAAAAAATATATTTGTGTTATTGGGTTAGGCCAAAAAAAGCAATTACAAACATTGGATATTTCATAAAAAAAATCTAATAAAAAGTATTCAATGAAAATAATTGTCATTGGTCAAACTGGAACATTTAAAAAAAGAATCCTTTTCTTACACAATACACAACAACATTTAGGAAAAACAGAAAAATCAATGAGATTGTTCATCCTTGGTAAGGTGGAGGATCTTCTGCCTGCTTCACAGAAATAGATGTTGTTATATAGTATATATTTATATATATATATATATATATATATATATGGATCAAACATATACTTTAGGAACCAAAAGGTTGAGAACTGAATGCACAAAGGGCGCATGACGTGAAGCCTGAAAGCTGAAAATAATCCATTAGTGAAGGCTGTGCTTTCAATCCATCCGTGAAAAAAAGAGGCTTTCTGTACACCCCCAGACTCCCAACCCCATGCACCTGGGTATTTAAAACACACACACACACACACACACACACACACAGCTCAAGCAACGCTTTGCTCGAATCTGACATCTGTGTGGTGATGTCCACCCACCATCCCTTCTGTCCCTTCTGTACGGGTGTGTGATGAGATGGTAACGTGATGGTGTGTGTGTGTGTGTGTGTGTGTGTGTGTGTGTGTGTGTGTGTGTGTGTGTGTGTGTGTGTGTGTGTGTGTGTGTGTGTGTGTGTGTGTGTGTGTGTGTGTGTGTGTGTGTGTGTGTGCGCGTGTGTGCGTGTGTGTGTGTGTGCCACTCACGCAGCAGATACTCTGCAGAGTCCTGGTCGTAGTCTGCGTCGTCGGGGAAATGATTGATCTGGGAACACACACCTCGCTTCAGGCCTGAACAAACAACAGAGAGGAAGAGGAGGAGAGCGTGAGGAAGGGTTGAGGAGTGGGTGGGGGGGTGGGGGGGGGCGGACATCTATGCTGAGAAAAATGTAAAATGGTGGGAGAGAGTAAGTAGTGTGAGAGATAAGAAGGAAGAGGAGGGGGAAATAGAAAAGAGCGACGAAGGAGGAACAGAAGTAAACGAGTCACAGGATGAAAAAGACAAACTGAAGACGAGAAACTGATGATTTGGACGATTGGGACAAAAAATGCAAAAGGAAGAGAGCAAGAAAGAACCTGAGCTGTGAGAGTCTGATGGCTTCTTATCGTAGCATTTAAGCAATGCTAACATGCTAATGTCATGAAGAGGTTTACCTCGCTCTCGTTACCAGTCAAACATTTAGCAAATAACACAAAGGGCAGCTGAGGTCATGTGTACATCTTCTGGGGACAATGAATGTTACATCATACAAGTAGAAACTTTAATTTTGAGCCTGTAAATCGGAACAGAACCTGCGTCCGCCGGCGTACGCTCATGATTGACAACTCGTGGACAAAGTAAACCTCCAGAGGGAGGAGCGATGGATGACGGACAGGTGGAAACACACACTTCGCTTCACCCTCTTGCAAACAAACACGAGTCGTCCGAGAAAAGCCTGAATCGATCTTTTCAAGACAGAATATCACATACATCATGGATGATCTGGGACATAATTAGTAATATCATAATGGGACCAGGAAGTGATTTAAGAGAAGGAATGATGGGCCCAGATGACAGTAGTCGGGCAGAGTACGTAACTCAAATATTTATAATATACGTGTCAGATTGGATTTCAGAAAATGCTGCTTCTCTCCTGTTAGTGTTAATTATACTAATGGCACAAAACCAATGTTATAATTCCCCGGTGTTTGAATGCCACTAGCCACCCATTAACTCCACCACAAGAGCCTTTTAACGCAGCGGCTCGGCCCCCGAGACCTCCGAGTGAATTAGTTGTGTTTGTGCGTCCGGCTGTCTGCGGCAACGCAGGAGAAAGCTCTCCATCAGTCCGTGGATGAGTCACCCCTCAGACTGGAGCTGTGTGGATGAGCTTCATGTTGAATGCACATGTAGGTGTTTTGTGTTCAGCAAGGCAGACGCAGCACAGCTCAACCCCCCCCCCCCCCCCCCCCCCAACATCCTGAAATCCTCTCCTCTGAGTCGCCCCAGAAGCCAAAAACAGGTTCAGCAACAAAAAGAAAAAAAAAACACATGACAGTGGCTTTTGTAACGTGGTCACAGCGCCGCAAAAGGGGACAAATTTGTGAAGCCTCCACAGTCCTGGGGTGTCATTGTCCAGCAGATTCCCAGCGGGCCGAAGGACGCCGACGCCTCTGGACCAGAAAACGAAGGCTTCGCTCCGCTGTCGTCCCCCCCGACGGCATCCCGAAATAAATAACGACGACGCTCCTTGTGTGCGAGGACTCTCACATGTAGTTACGTATCGGAGAGAAATCACCAACGTATGGAGAGCAAAGTCAAACTCCCTTACGCCTAGTCGCTCTGAGCCGAAGCGGAAAGCGTCACCGCATCAAGTTCCATTCATTTTTCTAGAAATATACGAAGCCAACAGCTTTTGTCCTGGTAGGGCTCCAAATAATTATATATATTTACATATCAAAGTGTGTGTGTGTGTGTGTGTGTTTGAGCAGAAGAACACCTTATTCATGTCTGTTCGGATTGTACTGACGAAGCACATTGACCTCAAACGAGACCTCCCAGTCACCAGCGCATGAGAAACCACGCGTGTGTCTGCCGTGAAAGTGGACAACAAACGGGCTGGGATGAGTCTCTCTGAAGAAGATTCAGCTGTACCTTCCAGGCAGCAGATCCTCCAGAGGCCCGAGTGGGTGAGGGCCCCGGGGTCCTTCTTGTCCTTGTTGTTGGCGTCGTCCTGGGACGAGTTGGCCGTGCTGTTGCAGATGAAGGCGCGCGCGTACAGCCAGTAGTCCGTGCCGATGGCCACCGTCATCAGGGCGAAGGCGGCGAAGGCCCCCATGGTGGTCAGCAGCACCTGGATGCCCCGCTCGCACCACACCATCGCCGGGCGAGGCAGGAAGCTGACATCTGACCACGGGCAGAGAGGCCAACCAGACGTGATTAATGTTCCCAATGCATTGATCTGTTAAATATTTAAGCATTGATGGACCTACTGTCCAGAGTTTCTGTCACAGAAGAAAACAGCCTGAGGGAGGAAGGAAATGTTGGCAGCTGAGGAACAAAATATAAACCCGGAGTATAAAACATCAAATATGAATTAGAGAAATGAAGAGTGGAGGTTGGGAGAAGGACTGCTGGGGGACAACGTTCCTTTGTAGGCCTGTCAAGAAGATGAGAACAATTTGAATAACGTTAGAAAATCCATCAATTCGGTTTTAGTGAAATTCTCTCTGCAGGTTTCACTTTGCAGGTGTTGAGGACAATTCTTTGGAATTTAGTTGCTGATAAAAACAACAAAGGGACCCTCAGAAGGTGCAAATAATCAGGGGAGGCAGAAGAACGAAAAGAGATGCGACACGAATTCAAGCTGAGAGGGGAAGTGAGAATCAACACTTCATTGAAATGAAAACTCTCTGTTCTCCCAACGGGGGGGGGGCAGGGGGGGGGTCAACATCCCAGCGTGGGCTTTGCAGGACCTACACCTGAGGGCTGTTTCCATGGCAACACTAGCCTCTCAATAACAGACAGGTGCTGGTGCTGTGCCCCTGAACTGCTGCATAAGGTGAGAACCCAAAAAGACAGCTGCACTGAGAGGTAAAGCAGCCGGGTCCATTGTAATGGTTCACATGGTCCATCTGACTGGTTTCTCTATCGATTTCTCCTTGTCCCTTTACTTATGTGTTGGTTTCTGTTTCTGAAATCTATATTTCTGTCTGTATTTTTTCATATTCAATATTTTCCAATCAGATAAAGAAAAGCTTGAAACTTGTGCTGCTAAATGTGACTCTATGAATGTCAGATAGAAACACACATTTCCTCTGCTTCATTGTAACATGGTTCATCATGACTGCCTTTTTGTCTTCTCCAATCTGAATATGAGCTCGGTTACACAGACTTCAGGGCAGATTACGCAAAACTCTCCAAGTGTGTTTGTGTGTTTGTGTGTCTTTTCCTTCACGATGGGGATCATTCATGCTGGTTTGTGTGTTTGAACATCTATGTGTGTCACGTGCAGGATTCCACACGTGCATCCGGTGGTTGGTTGTTTGTGTAGGTCTACCTGTGTGTGTGTGTGTGTCTGTCTGTGTGTGTGTGTGTGCATGTTACCTGGAGGTAAGCTCCTGCCTTTCGTCTCCATCTCTTCTCCTCCCGGCTGCTGCTGTACTTCTTCTTCTTCTTCGTCGATGGAGATCGCTCCGTAGCCCCGGTCCAAGCCGCCTCCATCCACCGTTGATCCTTTGCTTTCTCTCTCTCGCCCTCCCTCGCTCCTCTTCTTCTTCTCCTCTTTTTACCTTGAGCACTCCTTCTTCCCAGGCCAGTGGGGGGGCAGTAGTTCACTCGGCGTCCTCTCCTCTCATTGAATTGTCATGGCAGTCATCTTAGCCACTGCAAGAAAGAGGCGAAGGGGGGGGGGGGGGGGGGGGGGGGGGAGGAGCAGATGATGAGGAGAGTGAGAGAAAAGACAAGAGGAGGGAGATAAGCATAAAACAAGGAGAAGCTGAGAAAGGGATGGAGGAGAGGAGAAGAGGAGGCGAAGGACGTGTTTGTTTAACAAACGTGACTTGGGTCTTGAAAGCAGGAGGCGCTGCGATCCAGAAGCGCCTCTCTGTGAGGACGATGGTTCTGAATAAAGCAACAAACAAACATCCAGAACCTGATGCTGGGGGAACGAGCCCCATGTCGAGCAAGAGGAGCCAGTTCGCCTCTAGAGAGAGAGAGAGAGAGAGAGAGAGAGAGAGAGAGAGAGAGAGAGAGAGCAATAGAAAAGAACAGGCGTTGCGAGAGAGCGTACTCGATTCCATTGCCATGGCAACAGTGACTTCCAAAGTCTATAGCTGGTGAGTGTGTGTCTGTGCGTGTGTGTGTTTGTGTTTGTGCGTGTGTGGTGAGTGTGTGTGTGTGTATGTGTGTGTGTGTGTGTGTGTGTCTGTGCTGGGGGAGTCGAGGTGGATGTAACAGCTGAATTTTGCTGAGATTAAAAACGAAAAAAAAGGGTGAGGATTTCATCTGTGTGGAGCCTGGATGTCATGCATGAGTGATGCACCCCCCCCCCCCCCCCCCCACAAACACACACACACACACACACACACACGTTCATGTTGTAGACGCACACGTCTGCATTTGGCAGGAAGGAACATCCACGGCAGAGATGACGGACTGAAGCGTTTCAGAACAGAAAACCCCCCCGTCGGGTTTTGCACGTTTCTTTTCTTCTGCGAGCTTTTGGCGAAACTGCGGGACACCGAAAATCTACAAGGACGCCATCAGCGGCACAGCAGGGGATCCCATCAACAGCACATCTACACACACCTCTGACCACAGGCTCCCTTTGAAGACTCCTCTGTTCAATGAAGGTCACACGGACTGACACACAGCAGCAGAAGACTGAACCATGACGCTGAGACCTTTCTGAACAGGGACAAAACTTGAAGAAGTTTTCCCAGAAAGCTCTTCTAAATGCACATAGAGTAGTACAGCAGCCCTACAAAGCCTCCATGGACCTGGTCTGTAGAGAATGTGGACCGCGGTGAGATGGGAGACCCCAGAGCAGAGGAGCAGTGAGCGAGGAGTCCGTCCAGAGAGAAGAGTCCACACCAACGCTGTCTCAGACCCTTCAACACCTCCGGTGAATGCAGGCTTTACCCTACCCCTAACCCTATGTCCTTCAACTTCAAAAGTGCATCCATGTCACAGAAAAGGAGCTCATCGCAGGCTGGTGACAGCATGGACCTGGAGGTGTTCTCCTTAAAGATGGATGCTTGGAATCACTGATCTCACACTGCAGCATTCTGTACGATATGTGTATCCAAATCAATTCATCTCAAAAAGGATACATATATTTATTTTGAATTACAGGAAAGCCCAATAGCAAAGAAAAATGATGGATTAAAAAAGAATTTGGAATAAACTTGATTCCATATAATCTTGTAAAAAATGTAGAACTTTGTAATTGGGAAGAGAATGTTTAGTAAATCCAGTGGTCTCAGCTGTATTGAATCACCCATCTAGTGGTCATTAGACGAACTGCAGCTCAAGTGTTGAGCAGTGCACTCAGCATCTGATTGCTGCTTTGGAAGCCCTGGAGGACCCCTGGAGGGCTCCTGGAAAACGCCTGGAGGGCCCCTGGAAAACGCCTGGAAGACCCCTGGAAAACGCCTGGAGGACCCCTGGAAAACGCCTGGAAGACCCCTGGAAAACGCCTGGAGGACCCCTGGGACGGTTACGCAATCAGAGACAACAAACCAAACAAAAAAAGCAACTCAGACATGTTTTTTTGAGCTCAGGCCTCATAAAATGAACCTGTTTTATGGAGTGGACCATCGGCAAGGTTTGTGGTTCCACAACAACATGCAACAAACACATGCAGAAAAAGGTCTGCCGCCGGCTGCATGGGGGGGGGGGGGGGGGGGGGGAAGTCAAGGACAAATCAGGCGTGCTCTGCATCATGAATTCAGCAACGTATGAATCCTGCCGTGGATCGTCAGAGGATTATTACAGCAACAAACTGTATGTGATGAACCACAAACATGAACTCACAATACTGCGTGGAAAGAATTACTTCGTTATACCGTAAACACACTACGAAATGTCCTTTTGTAGAACGCTGCTGAGGAATTTGATAAAACTTGGAATCGACTTAAATGTCAAAGTGAATTCATGGTTTATATAAACATTTCATACAGATCACAGCAGGACATTTAGGGAAACTGATTTTTTTTGCTTAGTGTTTCCCTAAACATAATAGATAGCAATGGCACATGCTGCTTTTTTATTTGTATAATCAAACATGTGAGATTAGCTCGACTTTATTTCAGTTATTGATATATTGATTTATAAGGCTTTGGTGCACACGATGCTACACACAAGATCACATGAAACACATGCAACATGATGGACTCTTTTCATGATCAATAAACGTTTCTTGAGGAATGAGCCACGCACAGTTCGGCTATTCCATCCTTAGACCCCCCCCCCCCCCCCCCCCTTAAAAAGACTGCCTTACCTTACGTCTTCAGGTCCTCTTCAATCCTTCTTGCGATCTGCAGCTAAAAGTAGTTAAAAAAACTCTTTTTAAATGAACCAAAACGCAAAGCCGTCGCTCCCACGTGATTTCTGCGGGAGAACCACGCGCGCAACGTGCACACCAATGCGCTCCTCTACGGTTCTGAGCGCGTGCGCGCAGCGGGGTAAAGAGGAGGGATAATGGCGATCTCTTTACAATAAATGTTTGAATCAGTCGATGGCTTCACCTCTGCACGCGCAACTTCTGCAGCCGATGCAGGTGACGAGGCGCGCGCGCGAGAGAGAGAGAGAGGAGCGAGAGAGGGAGGTGGGGGGGGGGGTGTTGGGGTGGGGGGAGTTGTGTGTTCGCGTCCTTCATGCAATCACAGGAACAGAACACTCTGGAGCGCCAGCACAAGTTGCCTCTGACGGGTACTTCCGGTTCCTGTGTACCTGTGCAGGTGTCTATGGGCATATATTTTTTATATTTCTTATTTTCATATATTTTATTATACTTTTATTTAATTTGTATCTTATTGCTGCACTATGTCGTCATTATTGTACTGTCTTCTGTCATGCACCACCGCCAAGACAATTTCCATGTATGTCCAACATATTACGGCAATAAAACGTTTCCTGTTTCCTGATTCCTGATGGAGCTTCTGCTCCAGTCAGCTTCCTGTGTGACAGATGATTCGGAAGTCTCTTTCTAAATCTGCGGGGGGGGGGGAATGGAAGTGATAGCAAGCTGTCAATCACAGTAAGCCCCGCCCCAAAGCATTCCCTGCTTCAAAGTGTATTTGACTCATAATTCAATTAACAAAGACTTTACACCACTTGCTACATTGTTGGTGTATTATTTGCACATACACATCATTTAAGTGGCGTATACACATATATTGTATGTAACGCAGACATAAGACATCCCTGCTCCCCTATACAGAGTTATTCTGGACATTGTTAAACTGCTGTGCAACTCTGCCATTAGAGGTTGCCATAGCAACAGCATGTTCAGCTGAAACCAACTGCTGGTGGCAGAATAACAAGGAGACCAAAGTAGTAGCAGCGGTATGTTTCATCCATCACTCGCAGAGAGAAGTGTAATTATGAACGTGTTAAGTGGGGGAGCTGCTGGACGACAAAAATCACACCGCAGGTATACAACTGTAATGTTATACAATATGTAATAAAAGGTTTTTACATTTCATACATTGGATTAAATAATGTCAGTTTGACACAAAACTAGTCAAACTGGTTTCCTTCTGTATTAAAACCTGAATCCCATGTTCTCGTGTCTTTTGTCCCATAGAGGAGCTCTCTCTTTCTGTGTTGGCGTCCAGAGGACAGAGGCCTTCCCAGGTTTAATAAGGAAATAGGGAGACAAATAGCCCATATGGATCAGAAGGGCTTCCAATGTGTGTGTGTGTGGTTCAGGTGGAGCCACAGAAGGTGAATGAAGACAGACGGACAGGAAATCAGTGGCCGCTTCAGCAGACAAGGTGCAGTGACGTGGTCACACAGCGGGCGCACTGAGGGACCACCGACACGGAGCCTTTGAGGCGCCACGCGTGGCCTCAGCACGAGACGCGCCGGGCTTTCAAAGAACTCCGAAATCCAAGATTGAGACAAAGTGCTATGAAGAAGGAAAAGGTGTTCCATGGAGGGAGGGCAGGGGGAAAAAGTGCTTCAATCTCCCTCCTGGGATCAGCAGAGTGAGTCTATGCTGCTGGAATAATAATCTGCATTATAATAATACACCTAATATTCCACAACATACAACCTAAAAGGTCGCTGATAAGGAAGCAGGATGACTCATGCTGTAATAATGCACCATAATGCATCTATTTCCAGCACTGCGACTGCTACATAAGTGCTGCTATCGACACATGCAAATGTATTTTTTAAGTAATCAATGTTTCTAACAGTGACTCATTTAAAACCCTCTCCTTTGCATTAATGACACAGTCCACATACTCCAGTAGTCAACTGCTATACAGTGTCAAATATGGACAATTAATAACTATCAACCCAAGTGCTTGTGTTCTCATGTGTACGAAAGCAGCAATTTGAGTAATTAAAGGGTAAAAATAAATCTGGCTCAGTGTTTGAACATCTCGAATAAAGAGGAGCTGTGTGACCCTGAAGTGTGTGAGCCACAAAGTTCATCTAAACTGACTAAATGAAGCAATTTAACCCAAATCAATTAAAGACAATTAAAATAGTTCAAATTACTGTACATGTACGTTGTGTATTTGTAATATAAATACCATCTCAATCTAATTTGCTCATTAACATTAGCACTTAAACACTGAACTATGCACAAAAATGTGATAAACAAATAGGAGGCTGGAACCAGGCAAGCTTTATTGGTTTTAAACTTAACAAAACACTGCTGGCAGATACAAATCACACTGCTACGAGCACATATGCAGAAATGATGGAAGACAATGAAAGTTACATGAATTCCATTATCGGTTTGGAACAGGTGCTGAGTCAGTCAAATGTCGTCCGACCTAAATATGTTTAAAGCATGTTCAGCAATATTTACATAATAATCACAATTTGTCTGCATCAAACACAGGAAGTTAACTTTTCAAAAAGCTGTTGATGACATCACAGCGCTACGTCTCTGCTGTGATGTCATCAGAAGTCCTGACGGTTCAGATCTTAACACTGAAAACAACTCCTCAGAAGTCAGCTACATACGTGTATCTGTGGTGTGTATGTGTGTATGTGTGTGTGTGTGTGTGTGTGCTCACTACACAGCATGAATGCTCAGCTTTGGCAGTTCAAATAAATATCTCAAAACTAAGCAAGCGCTCTTATACTTAACTGCTGAATGCTTTAGTTTCCACATATGCATAAAATATGGTAACGTCACCGTTAGTTTGCTACACTGTTTTCCTCTTAGTGCCACAACGTAAAACACTTTTTTTTTTAAACCGTCCACAAACCGGGCGCTATGCGGGGCCCGATTGTTAGTGTGCTACAACAAGAAGCAGTCTTTAAGTCCCTGTGCAACATGAAAACCTCAACGGGAGTCCATCTGAAAAGCTCCAGTGTGGATATGAAGACATAACGTAACCCTACCCTGTTAGACTGCTGATGGAATCGGGGGTGCTGGATCGCCTCCTACCATGTAATTCGGTTTTTAGTGACAGTAGCTGGATGGCCAGAGTCCACCGACCCTTTGCTGCCGTGACCTGAAGAGAACACCTGGAAGAAGTTTTTATTCGCTTTAGCAGTTCATGTTATTTTTTACCGCTATTATTCATTTGCTTTTTCAGTTTTTACATGACTTCCTGCCATGGCCTGAAACTTAATACACTAAAAATAAAAGAATAAAAGGATCAATTGTTGTGTTGGAGACACCAGACACTGGAGATCTGGCATCTTAAATCACATGTCTTTCAATCACATGAATCTCTCCCCTCGGACCAAAGATTGATCTCTGTGAAAGGGTGTAGAATCCGACTCCAACGGGTGTTAGCTGAGCTGCCTGCGTGAATAATAGATGAAACAGGAGGTACGTTGGAATGCAAAGCCATCTGTCACAGTGTGCCCCCCATGTCCAACTCTTCAGTCTCATATCTTCTTTTGTAAAATCAGGAAGGATTCCATTTTAAAGGAAGCACGTTGTCATTAAAAAAACAAAAACATTCAGGGATAATGTGAAAATATACCTGAAACTTTCTCCTCACATTCTTCCACTATTATCACTGATGAGTCGACAGATGAGTCTTATTCCAGTCTGTCATCTGAACGGACGAACCTGGCTTTCACTCGTCCTACACACCTAAGAAATAATATTCTCACTTCCATGGCAACAGCGTCTCCAAGGCAGCCATTTTGATTTCACCAGGGGCGATCACCGTGGAAACGGACAGTTCCCGGGCAGTCAACGCTAACGCTGTGGAAACCTCCCGAAACTCCCACAGAAGCTCTCCAGCTGTGAAGCCTTTCACTTAGGTCTTCTGTCTTCTGTTTCATCCCACAAAATGTTGAACATTCATCCACAAAGCTTCCCTCTCCAGATACAAACAGCGTTGAACATACAGTGAAACAGTGATATTTACACCCCACACTCAGTTTCAGAAATGTATCATTTGGCATGAGATTAAAAGCGAATATATATATATATATATATATATATATATATATATACAGTTGAAGACCTCTAAAAATGCACAGTTTACATAAGAGTTGTCATTGTAGGTCATGGTTCATGTGCAAAAGTAGTTAGCGATACTGATTATTAATAACGCAAGCATTCATCATCATAGTGGCTTGATTCTTTTCAAATGGTGTTTGTTATGGGCATGATCGGGAAGTAAAACATGGCTTTACGCTTTTGATTCCCAAAATAAATGAATCAATCGTACCTTACCGAAGTAAACTTGTTGTTACAAGTGTTACATTGTGTTACAACAATGTCGGAATTCCTATTTTTATGTGGAAGCCGTTTTTGGTGAAGAAACAAATCAGATCAAAATTACTCACAGTAAATTTTAACATTTATATTAATCAAAAGTCTTTTGCCAACCCTGTGTCCTAAAAACTAAGTTTCCATGCAATGGAGCTGCAATCTCATATATATTTAAAGGGGAATAATTTTCCCAGGATTACAATCACAGATTTAAACAAGTTACAGTTGAGGTTGTGAACTGAAACAAAACAGAAATGCCACAAAACAAATTGTTCATGTGAAGGCCTCCAAACCCCCATTAGGTGGATTTAAAGATCATCGATTGTCTAAAGTTGAAGTCTTGTTTCGCACGGGACACAAACAATGTTCCCCCGGGACGAAGAGTCACTTCGGAGACGTTGGTTGGACTTCTTGTTTGTGATATTCAGAGGAGAGCAGGGTGGACTTTGGGGGTCTGTGATGATGGAGCAGTAACCTGCTGTCCACTTCTACAAGCTGTAAAGTCTCTGCAACAAGCCCTCACAACAGCGGGGGGGGGGGGGTTGATTGATTGTTCTGGGAGCTTCCTGTTTGCTGAACTGACGCAGCTTTTTGCTCTCTCGTGGGAGCACTTTGATCTTTGATCGTCTGATGGTTTCAAAATGTGTCTAGAAAGTAATCAGACGAGGGGACGTTCCTCCCAACCTAGTCGATGGAATAACAAAAATATGTTAACTGAATGATTTTATTTTCCTTGTTCTTAAGGAAAACCCATTTACCGCCTGATATACTGTCTCGCTGTTGTTTTGTGTGACTCAGCTTCCTGTTTCCTGTTTCCCACCCGATGAAAAACGTCCCCGTCAGAGACCAGCGTCTCGTTGCTGCTAATCAACCGCAGCCCTCGCTCCTCCCCTTCCGGGTCCCTGGCAGCGCATTAAAAGTTTTTTTAAGTGTCCGTCTTCATCTCGGTATCAGCGGTGAGTCATCCCCCCCCCCCCCCCCCACCCTCTTCTTCGTTCCTCCTCTCCTCTTTGTCATCTCCCTAAACCCCCCCTCCTTCATCCCCTCTGCTGCATCTATCCTCCCACACACACTGGTGATACGGAGATTTGTGTGTGTGTTTGTGTGTTGTTTTCTTGCAATGCGTAAGTCGTTACAGAGCCAATCGAATCCCCCCCCCACCCCCCCCAAGCCCCCTAGTTGTGTTTTCCCCTCCCCCTCCTTTGAGTATGTAGCCTAGCATGGCGAGGCGCTCATTCGCATGTGCGAGTGATAGCGGGGAGGAAGCACGGCGGACGGTGGGACCCCCATGGGCAGGGACTGGGGCGGCGGCCCACTGGGGTGGGGGTGGGCCTGAGGGTGGCCGTGGGAGGCCCGGGGCAGGGTGGAAGTGGCGGCAAGGTGGAGGGGGTGCGGATAAGAGGAGGAGGTAGAGGAAGAGGAGGCCTGCTGGAGCTGGTAGCTGGCCGCTGACGAAGGCCCGGAGGAAGGTGTCGCCTGGGAGCTGCCGCCCCCCTTGGGATGCGCCTGTGAAGGTGGAGTCTGGTTGAGCTGGATGGAGATGTCGGAGGAGACGTCGGAGGCGCTGCGGCCCCTCTGCGCCGGAGGCCAGGAGTCCGGATGGAGGAACTGACCGCTGTAGTCGCTGCACTCGGACATGCGAGGCCGGTAGAGGGCGGGATGAGGCCGGTAAAGCTCCTCCTCGGCATAGCGCTTCATGAAGAGGTAGACGGACATTACTCCTGCCCCCTGGGACAAATCATGCAAAGACACAAAGGTTATGCACAGCTTGGCTTCCCACGAGTACAACTTCTGAGGGTTTCTTTTTAAAGACCTGTTAACAAACAATTTTTTTTCTTAAGGCCCACTTCATTAAAAAACAAGAACAAACCATCACAAATTCACAACAGTCTTTGCAGAATTACAATTTTATATGAATGTTCCTGAACCTTTTACTGCTATTTCCTCATGCCATTAGATATACTGTTGAGGCTACAATTATCAGAATAATAGACAAGATTCTTGCTCCCTCGTGTGGGTCAAAGATGTACTGCAGAAGACATTTTGCTATGTATATATTTTTTATTTTTGGGTGGCATTTCTACCTGATAAAAAATACAAGAATAATTGAAATCACTGATGGAGAACAGGAAATGAGCCTGAGGGGAGGCATTTATAATTCATTTTCAGTTCATCAGTAAACCAAATTGAGTTACAGACTTCTCAAAAAAATTCTAGTTGCAACAATCTTTTCTACACATCTTAATCAGCCTCCTTGAACAATTAGACGCTGCAATCAGGCAAGAAGAAAACTAAATAATTTCATGAGGATTTTCAGGCTTGGTGCTCCTCCGTGGAATGTGCTATTATCAAATGTGTTCAAGTTTTCACTCGGGCATCCGCCGAGTATTCACAGCTCATACACTATTCATTCATTACATCGCTGGTACAACAGCCCCAAAACTTGCTGATGAATGTTTTTGCATAAGTGTGTGTGAGAGAGATATGGTGTGTTTGTGAAAAAACCCACATAACACAGGTTTAGTACAGATGAGAAAAAGAGCAGTGAAGAATCACAGAAACAAGCCAGAGGTTTTAAAAAAGAACAGATAAAGGAGAAATGCTACAAGGTTAAGTGGGAGAGGAGAGAAGGCATCAGGAAAGGTTATAAAAAGGCAACAAAGTGAAAATAAGATGAAAAATCAGAAGCCAAGAGTAGATAAGGCCAGAAGAAAAGAGAAGTAAATGGACAACGGAGGAATAAAAGAAAGATTAAAGAAAAAATAATCGAAACGAGAAATATAGTGCGCAGAGAGAGAGGAGGAAGGAAAGTCAAGAAAATGAAAATGAGCAAACTGAGAAGAGGAGGGATGAAGACGGAGGTATGGAGAAGTAGGAGCCCGGGATATTCTCATGCAGATGAAGCTGTGCGACGGAGCTGCTGCCCTAAAGTCTTCAAGCTATTAACATTTATGAATATTGATGCAGGCAGGATGACAGGCTCCTACGCAGGCACTTTATAAATGTGTGTCCGTGTGATTGTGTGTGTGTGTGTTTGGCTGAATAAATGTGCATTAAGTGTTCACTTTGTGTGGCTGCGCTGTACTCTGTATGCTTGAGTGTGTTTAACTAAGCTGTAATCGGTCGACATCCAAAGCAGATTCTGAACAATCTTCAAAAAATTCTTCATGGAAATGAGGTATTTCTGATTAAAAGACAGAAAAAAGGAGGTCCTCCTTTGGCCGTAGTAGCGGGCTCGTCCTCTGTTGGTAATATAGGAATGTATATGTGTGTGGATCTGTGCACATTCTGTTTTGTCAGGTTCAAAATGCAGTGGATGTCATGCATCAGTACATATTAGTGTGTGATTAGAGTGTGTCTTTGCTTGAATAAATATCCAGTGTGTGTGGAGTAAACACGCTAATTTTGCAATAGTACATTTGAGTGTGTGTGTGTGTTCTTGGATTACCTCTTTAAGGAGGAAGGAGGAGGCGGCGAAGGCGAAGGACCAGCCGTACCGGTAGTGGAAGAACTGCTCGGCCTCTCTGGGTCGGTTCATCACCTCGTCGTTAATACTGGAGATATACAAGACCAGACCGACCACCAGGCTGAGTCCTGCAGAGGCACAAACGCACACGCATGAAACCCTGCTGTCACTAATGCAACGACACAGGGTCTATCCTCCCTGCACCTGACACAAACCCTCCCTGAGGTATTAAGATAACGTGTCCTCGTTGTAGTGAGAAACACACACGCACACCCACACACACATTGACGCGCCCTTGTGCTTGCGGTCAAAGAAACAGTGCACACATCGATAACTCACATAATCAAAGATACACAGTAGTATGGACATCCTCTCTGAAGTGATCGTGCACAGACACAGACAGACACACACACACACACACACATACACACTGAAGCCTCATTAGGAGTGTTTGACTGCTTCCTCCCCCGTCGAGCGACTAACCGCTGCAGCCGACCTCCAAAACCCTCCGGCAGTGAAACTCCGACACGCTGAACACAGCAGAGACGCTTATCATTTAAATCACCTCACAGCTCTTTCCCCCCTGAAACATTGCTGATACGTTCACAACAACTACACAATGAACAGGAATTTAACAACCAAACACGCACTTCCATCTGAAGGTGTGTTAAGACGCATTCAGGCTGCAGAGCGGATGCAGAGCTGTTCTTGAAAAATGTGGATACAAGTCGGAGCTGCTGAGATTTATCCCGATGGAGCAGTGGATAGTCAGCTCAAAGGAAGTACCTCCCTTTACTTAGAGAAATACTTCCCTTCACTCACAGAAATTACTTAATAGGTGGAAGGGTCCGCTCACGTCACAAGATCATATCATTCCACATCACACAAAATGACTATTGAGTCAGGCCAGCGCACAGACCAATCAGCGTACACCAAGGGCCCAGAGGCTGTTGTGGGCGGGGCACCGGCTCAGAGAGGCGACTAATTACCGGACAATGAGAGGAACTCCATGTGCAGGTATTGAAAAAATAGTGCTTTTTCTGTCTTTAAATAGCGAAAAAGGGACAGAGCCCGTGAGACTGATTTGTAATCATCTTATCTGACCACCAGGTGGCAGCGTTGTGTCGTTATTGTCGCTCACGTTGTTCCAGCCGGGGCCCCACATGGGTGTTAACGTGCACACACACACACACACACACACACATACATTCACAGGGGCAAATAGGGGAGAAACGACACCAAGTTCTGGGAGAGTTGTAGCCGGGGGAGGGACAGACGGCAGAAATGGGAGGAAGCAGCTGGTCCACGGCCCCCACACTGTACCCTTCCACGGGCACTTTTCATCACAGAAACACACACAGAGGCCTGGAGACAGTCCTCCTGAAACAGCCCTGACTCCCCCCCGCTGTGTGGCAACACATTTCCACGCTGCCTTTGGGGAAACGTTCTGTTTCACGGCGAACAGCCAGTGGGAAACAGAACGAGTCATTTGGCTGCTTCCGAGTGGAGAATGAAGACAATCGATTTGTGTCTTTGTGCAGTGAACCATCACACAGAAATAAGTGAGCGTTTCTGACGTGTGACTTAATCCTTCAGACGGTGCTCGACGATTACGACACGCGTCAAATCACTTTGAACATTCTGTTTTCACACATCCAAATAAAAAGCTGTTTTTATTTGTTTCTTTTTTTCTTTATCAACATGTCGATTTTTAACCAGTAAATTAGTTGTTATATACTGTATATGTCTGTAAGGTAATTTCAAACCAATGTTTTCACACAAATCTTAAATTCACATGTGAATTAAATTCAATAAATTAGATAAATAATACAATTATTATTAGAACATAACATATACGTTATAATTATTTTAAAATGAGTGCTCTTTCAGGTCTGTTTTCTCTGCTCACGCACATAGATGACACATCATATGTATTTGTGCAGATCTGTCTTCAGTCTATTTATGTGCCTACGTGTGTTTTTCTCCGTCTTGGCTCGGTGACAACGGCGTGACATCACGGTCGTCACGTCTCTCCAGTCAGCAGTCCACCATGCTAAGTTAGCATCTGTGAGGTAAAGCTCGCCCATGCAGAAAAATGAAACCCGCATAAACAGGAAGGTGATGTCATCCTGTCAGCTGAGAGAAGAAAAAAAATCCCAACCTCATCAGCAGAACTGCTTGACTCCGAGGTGATGAGCATAGACGTCAGCCGAGTGTCCATGTGATATCACCGCGGGGATGCTGATCCTCGGTGAAACCGGAATGCTTTTCTGACATTAAACCGTGTTAGAGTTAGAAACAGATGATTTAAAAGTTCCCCTCCTGTAGTTCTGTAATGCAGATATTTCCCGTAGAGACCTGAACCCACGTTGTTTCCGGCTGTAAAGATCTTTTGATTCAGCCACGCTTTTTAACGTGTGGGACCTGTGGGCGTCGACTCGCTTTGGGAGCCGGCCCCTAGTGGCCATTTGGGGAACTGCAGCTGATGGCGCTTGAGCCATGGGATCTTCAGATCATTTCCAGCTTCGGAGGTGGCCGCTTCGTTAGCTCACAGAAGACCCGGGAGAAGGAAACTGCCACCAGTCTCCTTCCGGACTGTTTGGTGAACTTCCACAGGAAGCTCGCAGCATCAAACCGCTGCCGCCCTGCTGCTTTTTCGGGCGGGGAGCAATTATGTGGAATTAAATCCCGTTCAGCGGTGAGCCAGCCAGCGAGGACAAGGTGAGTTCTGACAGGCTCTCGGCTGGGAAAGGGAACCGGAGCCGCACGGGGAGTCTTCCATCCTCCTATTACCGGTGACCTTGAACAATGTCGACTTATAACGAGCTTCTGCTCAGCTGCTTTTTTCTCTTCTTCGCAGGAGTTTGACGTGTTCAACCAGCTCCCGTAGCACACCGGCCTGTTACCTACAGTCCTGAACAACTCTTTGAATGCTTTTTAGTGTCATGCAGTAAGAACTGTCTCCTGGAAATTAGCATATGCATCATTTTGATGTTTTGGAGAAAACCCACTGCTTTCAAAGCAAGAGAGTGGGACAGAAATGATAGTTAACGGTAATTAGACATTTAACAAATATTATAATTATGAGTTTGTGGTCTCGGCCTTTAGTTTCAAGTCTTCTTCAATACAGTAAGATGTCTATTTAGTGAATGATGGTCTATTAATGGCGGGCTTTAGGGGGCGGGCCTTCCTGTGATTGACAGATAGCTACCTTATCTCTTCCTGAACTCAGTCAAATGCTTTCTCATTTAAAAGAAAATCGCAGTTGGTGCGCACGCTACCTGACAGGATGAAGAATATTCCGGAGACGAAGGCGAGGATGGTGCGCTGCGGCCGGATATGTCCGATGTTGCTGATGACGAAGGCGGTGAAGACGAAGAGCAGGGAGACCATCGGGAAGGGAGTGGCGGTGCGGACCATTTCTGGAGGACAGCAGGATTTGGGGAGAGAGAGACAAGGACACGACGGATTAAAAAAACCCGACCGAGGGGAATGACCTCAGAAAGTCCCAATCCAATTCAGATTATTTATCCACTCCTATTTGATAAAATCACAAACTCACCATCACATGCACCACATAATGTTCAGCACGGGGGAGCATTTTATAGAACTCTTCCTAACCACTAATCCCCTTAAGGACTTAAGAGAACATTTTGTAAATTTCCCAGTTAGAAGAACTTTTTTTTTTGTTTCCTTCTGACCGAATGTGTACTGCAGCTCACTCAGGCACCAGGCAGCGCATGATTTATTCAACCACACTGTTACTACATTGTTACGACTTGTGAGTGTACCTGAGGACATTTATCTATCTAATAAAAATAACCTAATGTCCCCCCCGGGGTCTCCAACCACACCGCGTTCTTCCCTTCAGAGACACCGCCGGTTCACAGTGTCAGCGTCTTAAATCTTTAAAACGGCTCACAGACAGAATCGCTCCGTGGGGAACTTCAGCGAGCTCTCCACATTCGTTTAATGTTTCAGCAAAAAAAAAAAAAAAAAAAGAAGCGTGGCTCGGATCTTCAAATCCCAAAGGTTCTGGTTGGTGAGCATCAGGACTTACAGAAAAGAAGCTAAACTCCAACAGATTGTGTGTTTAAAGAATCAGCGTTTAATTTTCAAAGTGTGCAGACCTTGATCTTGTGTTAGCGATGTGCAGATGTTCATTGCTTTAGGTTGGTGATAGATAACCATCAAGGTCTAATTAGTCTCATAAGACCATGGGTGTGTATAGATGTTTCTCCCGATGTACTTCTTTTTCTTCTTCTTCAACTCACTGAGGATGTTGGCTGTGTTTTCTGTCGTGATCTCTATCTCCGGCTCGGTGAAATACTCTGACGCCACACATCTGCCCTTCTCTGGCCCTGAAACAGAGAGAGAAGACACCCGAACGGATTGAGCAAGAGAGGTAGAGACATGAGGGGGGGGGGTCAGACAATGTGGAAAAAGAAGGAGAAAGGGACCGAGTGTCGGGGAATAGGCGAAAGAGGAAAGGGAGACCCAAGAGGAGGCTATGAGGAGGGAGAACAGCGAGTTAATGTGGATGTTTGAGTTGAATACAGACAGGACAATTAACCTCAAAGGCAGAGAGGACACACACACACACACAGCTCTTCTAAATGCCACCATGGTTTCCTCCTCTGACCTTCTGCACCAGGCGTCAGACGACAAGGAAACACAAACACAGCCGTCCTCCCGAGAGCAACGGCGTGACCCCAACATGGAGACAGCCACTGCAACCAGGCCGCTTATTTGTACCTGCGCTGTCCACCCTGCTGCCGAGTGTGTGTCTCTGTTTGTCTGCACGTGAGAGGGGATTTCCTGCAGCCCACGTGAGCGATGGCATTGAAAAGTGCCGACAAAATCACCGGACGCGACGGGGGGGTCACCCACCGGCCACGAAGCACACCCGCCACAGGCCGGAGTGCAGCGCCATCTTGACCTCGGTGGTCTGGTTCTGCTGCAGCACGATGCCCTCCTCCATCAGCAGCCAGTAGTCCGTCGACACGGCGACGCCCACCAGCAGCAGACCGCAGGCGCCGAACACCGACGAGAGCAGCGTCAGAGCCCTCGTGCTGAACGAACTCATCTGTGGAGACAAAGAGCACCGAGGGGGGTCAGAGGAGACGGGTTGGATCTCGGTGGAGATACGTGACGAGCCGCTGCAGAGGAGGAACAGGATGGGTTTATTCAGGGGGGAGAGAGGGAAAAAACAGAGAAGACACGGCGTGACGGGAGAAGGACGAGGCGAAGAGAGGATGGAGATTGAGTTAATGTATTGATTTTTAAATCTTTAAATATGCAAAACAAGATCAGGGATGTACGGAAACGATGAGTGAGGAGCCTCTGATTTTCATCTTTCTTGACTTTCATCGACTCCGGCTGTTAAATATGTATGTGGTATCGGACAGGAGACGAGATGAAAGGAGAAAGTGAAGGACAGGAGGGGGAGAGGGTGGGCGAGCTGCATTGCGAAGCGTCAAACAGTTTGTCAAACCAGTGCTGAGATTTCTGGAGGGTTTTAGAAACAAGACGACTCAAATCAATGGATTGCACATATTTATGAGCCGCAGTGCAAACTGACACGGATGAACCACGTTAATAAAGTACATAAAACTTACTTCTTCAACTTTATTGCTATTTCTATGCCATTAATCAATTTTTTTTTTTACCTAAGTTCCTTTGGTTATGCGTTTTTGTGGTAGTAATAATGTTAAATCTTAAAAAGAAAACAAACGACAACACAAATTCAGCCACTACGATTCTGTGGTGTCTGATCCCAAGTCATAAACACACGGTTTAAGTTGTGAATTAAAAATACACACAAACACTAGATTTAGGTTTAGGAAAATGAAACTTGAAAAACTTACGTGGAGACAAACAAAAAGCACATGAAAACGTGTTCAAAAGAAGCTCCAGGTTGTACCGACTTGAACCGAGAAGTCAGAGAAGCTCCGAACCGACGCAACATTTACGGTGAATATGAAACAAACAGCCTGCAGGAGGACGGTCGCTCCTCGCTGCATCACAAACAGGAGTGACCTCATCAGGAGAGCCAGGATGACCTCATCAGGAGATGAGGCTTGAGTTGTGTTCTGTTCATTTCATTCCATTCCATTGATCCAGAACTTAGGTGAAAATCTAGGTAATCTTTGATCTCTGGGTAAATAAAATCTTTGTTTTGAGGATCCAGGTCGTGTCTCAGTCCGATCAATTCCTCACCATGATGTGTTTTCTTCTGCCAATGAATAATGAATAGCTTTTTCTTTTTTGTTCGATTTAATTTAATCAACACAAAGGACCAGAGGTGTGTTGAGGAAAGACCAACTTCACACAATCAATAATTTGAGATAAAATGTGCATCAAAGATGAAAATATTTAACTATTTTAAAAATGTATCACGAATATGTTACAAATCACCTTCTGGTTCCAGTTCGAATTTCCTACAAACATGTTGACTTTGCAAAAAGTAATAAATAAGGATAAAAAAAGCATCATTTATTTATAAATGATTCATTTTAATTCTCTTGTTTCAATACTTTCTTGGGAATTGGCTTTTCAAACAGCAGAAAATGAAATTCAGAATTCAGAAATGTGGGTTTGGACGACAATAACAATCATGCACAAACACACACACACACACACACGCCCACACACACACACCCACACACACACACGTGTCTGCTGTGATAGTGGACAACAAATGGGCTGGGATGAGTTTCTCTTTGTAGTTTAGGTCTGAGGAAAATAACCACAATTCCCAGGTCGCACCAGCTGCTAATTATGTGCGTGTGTGTGCATGTGTGTGTGCGTGTGTGCATGTGTGTGTGCGTGTGTTCATGCTGGGAGAGTCCAGGAGCCGAGGCGATGTAATGAATTACAGATGAATACAGCGTAGGTGGTCAGGCACAAACAGGCGGAGGTAATGATGTGAAGAAGGAGGGAGGGAAAGTGGAGGAGGAGAGAAAGGAGAGAAGGACATGAAGTGAAATGAGAGGAAGGAAGGAGGAATGGAGGGAAAGGATGATCGAAAGAGGGAGATGGGAGTAAGAGAAAGAAGATGAGGAGAAAGGAGTTGAGGATGGAAAGAGATGAGGGAGAGAATACCATCAGGAGATAATGCAAAGATATTAGGCGGGGAAAAAGGAGAAAAAAAAGGGTATGAAGGAAGGATGGAGGGAAAAAAGCAATGAGGACAGGAAGCAAGGTGGGAAGGAACCAAAAAGTGTGTAAAAGTCAAAGAAATGAAAGAAGGCAGGATATAATCGAGCAAGGAAGCAGTGAGGGAAGGAAGAAAGGATGGATTGAAAAGTGAAGGGTCTAAAAAATGATTAACGGAAAGCTCCTTTATTAAAAAGGACTTCATTTTCAATGTATTAAATGTGTCTATTTAAGTCTATGTTGACTAAAATAATTACTTTAAACAAAAATGAGGACTCATCATTGTAGGGAAGCATTTTTAATTGGCAGCACAACTATGTGTTCTGTAATAATGTGTCTCATAAATCCCTCTCTCTCCCTCTCTCTTTATACATACATATCTACATAGATATATATCTATACATCTATATCTATATATAGATATGTATGTATATGTGTGTTTTGTCATAATAAGGATTCTTCTTGTGTAGGAATAAATGTGTGTCCACATTTACAGTTTCCCGTAGAAACGCACACATTTGGGGGGAGCTGTCCACCGCTGTGGTGCTGAAGCCATCCCCTCTCCTGTCAGCACACTGACCACTTCCTGTCACTCTCGCGTCTCTCTAGCGGCACCAAACGATCGCGCTTCTTTTGGGGGGGATTTGTCGAAAAGTGTAAAGTCAAAGCGGCGCTGACTGTTCTGGGATGGACCTGCTGTAGGAAAAGCGTGATGCTGATGAGGAGCACGAGGCCTCTCGGGGAGGGTGTTGTGATGGAGGCAGCTAGACGGCAGTTAGCATCCCGTCTCCTCTCAACTGGCAGCCATGTTCTTTTAGGGTCAGAGCCGGATGGGTTGCCTCCCTGCGGTGCCGGAGGACATGACACTCCTTGCATTTGATTTGTATTTTTTGGGTCATCCTGTTATGTATGAACTTTTTTGGGGGGGGGGGGATTAAAAATGGAATCATTGAATCCATGACTTCTTCACTACAAAGCAACTCAACGGGAAAGTTGTATATTCTATCTGTGTTCATTATTAATTCTGTTTAAATTTCATCTGAGGCTTAGAAGCAGCTTCCATGGGGTCGAGGTAGGAGAGCTGATAGGTTTCATTTATCAGGAGCTTTGTCCATGGAAATTCATTTCCGTAAATAGTCTTCGTTTACTTAATAAAAAGCCCATTGTGCAGCGAGGTCTTGATCCAACAGGATCCTTTGTTGGTGGTTACTGGGTTGGTACCCGGGCGTCTCGCCTAATGAGTGAGGACACACACGTTGGCCCGTTTGACACACACAAACGACGTGGACTTAATTAGCAGTCAGATTAGAACTGAGCAATAATAAAGGATTAGCATCGGATGAGACTTGGACACATTAAAGTCTGGTGACACGATCGACTCAGACTCAGACTTCCTGCTCCAACGGGATCCGTTTGATTTCCTCTCACGGGTCAGACGTTTGTTCAGATCATTCTTCAAATGTGGAACTCGTGAGCTTCTTTGCAACAAATCAGGATTAAGAAACATTTGACTTTGTATGATGATTTTATGGGTTGTTTAGTTTTTGTGGATTAAATGTTGGATATTGTAAGTTTTAAATGATTCATAAATAACTCAAAGACATTTCTTATTTAATGATTTGAAGCCAGTGTTCATTTTTCATGTGTGGATTTGTGATGAAGCTCTCGCTGATTGATTTTAGAATATAGATCACAAAACCTGTCAGGTGAAAGCTGAATTAATTCAAAGGGTTTCAGTATTGAACACCAGCAATATGTAACGGGCAATGTGGAGAAAAAGACTATTCATGAATGACTCATGAGGGTTTTGGAATCCTTTGTGGTGTCGTTGTGGGGTTTGGCAAAGTGAACTTGTTTTTTTCCTATAAGTTCTCTTTCTGTTTTTCAACAACAAAAACCCTCACAGCAACATGAATCATTGATTTGTGTGTGTCAGGACGTCTCCTCAACCTGCTTCCAAAATAAAGAAGGGGCGAAGAAAGAAAGTGAAGAGAGAAGACGAGGGAATTGGATGAAACAGACGTGAGGCTCTGCAGCAACGACGGGTCAATACGAAGCCGAGCGAAGCCACCGGGTCGGTGAATACCAACACGTTCCATCGGACCGGGATTATTCATACTCAACTCATTTCAACCGGCAGGAGTGGAGAAGTAAATTTAAAGTTTACAAGAACGACCACGAGCAGAGAGGAGACGATGAAAGGAGACGGGATGAGGAGGGGTGGAAGGTCAGATACGTCTGAGGGAGGAAGGCGAGCGCTGTGAGGCTTAAGAACTGCTCTAAAGGATTATAAAAAGTAGTAATAAGTGAGGAGAGGAAGAAAAGACAAGCGCAGAGAGAAGAACGCTGCTCATCAAAACAGAAACAAGAAAACATTTGTTGCTAAACTGGCAAAAACTAATTGTGTTTTAAAAATAGCATCAACGCTCTCCAGGTGCTGAAGAGAATTCTGAACCACGTTCACGTCTCCGGGACTCGGTGCTCAAAGTGAAACACTTAAGACGATGAAAGCTTTGGGAGACGAACCCTCGTCCTGCCGTCCGCCGAGCGGCTGCTGGGCTGATAAAGATAATTAGCTTATACGGGGGCTAAGAAAACACACACACACACACCCACACACACGCACACACATTGTGGAGAGAAGGAGGGGAGGCCTGTACCAGACTGTTAATGTGCTGAGGAGATGTAGATCAAACACACACAGGGATGAGCAGAGGAAGAAGAGCTCACTGGAAAGACCTTGGCCCCAAAACTGAGGAAAGTCCTTGTGCCACACACACACACACACACACGCGCACAGTGTATGTCACACACATGCACACGCACACACACACGCACACAGTGTATGTCACACACACGTGCGCCACAGCTAGCAGGCACACACACACACACACATTCACGCTCCTCCATTCAGTTTGGATGTTGTGTAATTTGAGTTCGTGGTCACATTTGGCTTCGGCTCGGAGGGGGGGAGGGGGTGAGTGGTGGAGGGGGGAGTAGTGGGCGAGGGGGGGGGTCACCTCTAACTGCGCACGATGCAAACACGGTACTACATGTAAACCCCCCCTGGTGGTGGAACCGCTAGAACCTCCAAAATGTCTGCGTGCCAGGAAAAAGCAGCCTGCAGCAGGATGGAGTGAGCGGCTCGGGGGGGCACGGCGTGGAAGTGTGTCCCCCTTACGTCCACTTGTGTGAATTGTGTTGAGACAATCAAGAAAAAAACGGACAACGCTCTGAGCTGCCAGAAAGGACATTACGGGACACTTGTGTCTTTGGCCGTGATTTGAACCAGAACCGACATGTCGGATTCCAGCGAGTTCCTTCTGCATCAAAGGTTTGGATTAAATAAACTTCCTCTAAAAGCCTAGAGTCTCTGAACATGGCGGCTAGGTTGCAAATATTCAACAGGGAATATTCAAAGTTGACTTTCCACGCGAATTAACGGAAATAAACTGTATTCACCTTGTCATAAGCAGACATGCATGCAAACATCTCTAATACAACCCTTTTTTGATATTTTGTGAGTAGAACTTTATTCTTTGATTCTTTCAACGTCCTCCTCACTGTCTCCTCACTGACTCCCAAACAGTGACCAGTTGCCTCAGACGCTCTAAACGCGACGCGGGACATTTGTGGTCAGTTGGCGTGCGTCGCGTATTCGCGGCTGAGAGGGGGCGTGGCTTATCACCCTGAAACAGATCAACTTTCCGCCATGGTTTTCTCCTCACACACGTGATCATTGAGCAAGCGTCCTTCATATCACTTGATATTAAGTCTACCAGTACGTCATCGGGTCTGTGCACAGTGTCTCCTGTGGCGCAGAACGCTGGCGACGCGTTCGGCGTGAACGTGATTCATTCCTCCATCAGTGATGGTGATGATGAGGATGATGATGGTGCTCCACGTCTTATTCAACCAGAGGTTCTGTAAACGTCTCTGCAGTCGACCAGATGTTTGGGACCTCCTCCCTCCTCCGTGGGTGGGATTGCACCATCGTTCCTCAGCGGTTCCTCCACACCAACGTGAGGGATTGTCAAACTCTGACAGCATGCGCTCTTCATCCAAGTCAAAGTCTTCCTCTCCGCCAGGTCACCCTTCACCCATTAAAGGCCCCTTTGACGAATGCACACAGAGGTCTGCAGATGTTGTTACGCAGCCAGCTGCAGTCCCAAAGTTGTGGATCCAAAAGCCGCGTTAACTGAAGCCGCATTTGTCTCGTATGGACGTTGCCACAGATACAAATCTTTGACTTCCGTTCTAGATTATTGCGACGGGAAAATCTGTGGCTGTGGGCATGAATTCACCAATCGAGGCCCTTTCACTGGATATTGGGATCGAACCATGCCATGTTGAACTATTAGATCTTCTTAACTGATAATATCAATCACATACTGATATGGTACTTTATTGACTTAACTCGATGCCACAATGTAGCATTTGGCCCTATTGAGCTGCATTCCTCTTTAGTGGGTGAAACACATACTGCTGTGAACAATCTGTCGGGTGGCTTGAAGACTTTTATCTTTAAACCAAGTGGGATCTTCATGCCATTGACTCCCATTATATGTCATTACTGCAGCTTTGGGAATGCTAATGCAGAAGCTTCCACATAAAGGTTAAAGCCTCCATTCTATCATTACATCATTATGTCATCTGTCATATTATACCAACAATATTACATTGCCCGTCCAGCTAGATGCCAAATAGCAGGAAATGAAAAGAGAAACTACTTGAACACTTATCATATATATACAATAAGGGGGGGGGTATCACAGGATGGGAACCCTAAGACGTAGGCAGAACACACACGCGCGCACACACACGTGTACATTTTTGTTTGCCTCACTCTTGGCCTCTCCTCCCAATCCTCTCCTCACTCTGACACACACACGCCCCCCCCCCTCTCCCTCCTCCCTCCTGTGCCCCCCGCTGCGCTCCTCCAGGCTCCACATTAAGTGTCACAGAGGCTCCTCTGTGATCTCCGTGCGGTGGATCCTCCGCTAACAGACCAGGACCAAGGCAGAACCCCCCCCCCCCCCCCCCCCCCCCCTCGCCCTCCTCCCGCCTTTCCGACGGCTGTCGGCACACAGCGCGCATCCCCTCTGCAGAAAGCAGAAAGACGTGAGGCTCGTCTCTTACACAACACCCTTTAACACACAACGCACGAGCATCATCTCTGAAGCCTCCAGCCGAAACCCAAAGAAGCGCAGCTTCAACAGGAGTGCGAGATACGAGGGGAGAGCCGCGGGGGGGGTCATGGGGCTGGATCGGCTCGGCTCGGTGCGGCGCAGCAGGTCTACTCACCGTGCGGCGCGCAGAGCGGGTCGGACGTGCAGCCGACGAGAGGAGGTCCGTGCGCACTTGGAAGCGCGGCCACCAAATCTGCAGTTTCCCCCTTATCGCTCTCTCTCCCCCCCTCCCTCTCTCTCTCCCTCCCCCTCCCTCTCTCTCTCTCTCTCTCTCCCCCCCTCGCGCTCTCTCCCTCGCCCTCGCCCTCGCTGCACAACCCCTCCTTTCTCTCTCTTTCTCTTCGTGTCTCCCCGTACCTCCCCTCTCCTCCTCCCTGTTCTCCCCCTCTTTCTTTCACTCCTCCTCCTTTACTTCTCTCCGCTCTTCCAGCACTGCGGAGAATCGTTGGTTTGGGCTTCACTGTACTTTGGTTTAAGGGAGGTGGGACTGGTGTGTGTCTGTGAGGTAGGGGAGGGGAGTGGAGGAGGGGGGGGGGTCACAGTGATGTAGGCTGAGGGGGGGGGAGCGGCTTCTTTAGATCAGAAGTCAATCACAACAGTTATTTCAGACTGAACCTCGTTACAAATAAAAGTGTCCTTATACTGCTAAGTTGTACTAAACGCATATTAACATGTCGTGTTCAGACTTGTACTTTGATGGACTTTAAATGGACATCAGCTCGTGTTTCTGGTTTTGGCAGCTAACCATTGCTCTGCAGCACTGATGGAGGCTAACGTGTCTAATGCTTCATTAAAGTGTCAATAAGAGGCTGTTCATTAATGTGGAAATGAGTTTAGTCCATCGTGTGTCCACTTAAAATGTAACCATGACACAAAAACGCAAAACCCAAAACAGGGTAGGAGACCTGACAGGATGTCACATGTATAAAAAAAAGGAATGTGTGTCCCTGTGTTTTGGTTAGTGGCGTTGTGTGTGTGTGTGTGTGTGTGTGTGTGTGTGTGTGCGTGTGTGTGGTTGTCTGTTAGGCCTCCGTACCCTCTTTCATGGTTGAGTGGCCACATCAGCCCCAAGCGACCCACAGACTGGTACAGTAGCCTGTGACTCACGCTGTGTGTGTGTCTGTGTGTGTGTGTGTGTGTGTGTGTGTGTAAGCGCATGAGTACACACGTGGGAGCAACAATGGAATTCCTCCCGCCGACCGCCACTACTCCGTCCACACGAGAGGCCCCACTGTTGACTTCAATCAGAAGACGATGCTGAGCGGGAGAAGGATTCTGACCGTAAAACGTGGTGAACGGAGTTCTCCCGCTGAAGCGTATCTTCGGCTCCCCGATGGACTAATGCGGCTCGGGTGCAGTTGTAAGACTCCCACAACGACGCGACAACGAGCCCGCCTTGTTTATCATCATCCTTCCAAGTGCAAGGAGAGCTTGATGTGAGCTGACATGTGCCATGTGGTCTCTATAAGGTGCAGAGCCAGCGGTGATTACAGCCTCCAGCGCTGGCCCACATTCACACTGGCGTTTCCACAGGAAGGAGAAAGGGATTAGTTCAAGTGGGTCGTCCCCGCTTCAGGTGGGCTCTGATCCCGCAGGCGTCACACCAGCAGTCTGCTACCATGAGTCCCGTCCCCGGGGGGGTAGGACGCTTCTCATCCGGGTTCTGACTAAGGTTAGTGTGGAGTACCACAGGGTCCCTTCCTAGGTCCTGTTTCATTACCTCTGATGGTGATGAACTAGGCTCAATGACGACCCCCCTCATCAACATTATCCTCATGATACACTGCAAAACGCTTAGTGATTTTGTTTCAGTCAACCTTTTATCTGTTTTTAAAAAAATGATCAAAATGTAATTATAATTTTTGACCCGGTGAGATCACCTGACTGATCATATTGTTATTGTATTTAAGACAATATAAAATTTCTTATTGATATGAAACATGCTAATACTACTTAGTATAGTAGACTAATGGCTCATTTGAATCTTTGTTTAACAAATGATGTGATGACATCCGTCCATTCCTCTTAACTGTGGACGATTCAGCTTGTTGTTGTGTTCCTGTAACCTGCTTTCAATAGTTGCAGAAGAAACTCTGCTAGAAATCAATTTAAACTTAGGTTTGTTGGTTTTTTGCTCGCACGGTGGAAAGAGTAAAAAAACAAGAACACTCCTAATGAAGCCCAGAATGCAGAGGGTGAAGGAACCTGGTGACGCGTGACTCATGATCACAAACATAGTAACAGCGAGGGAGCACACGTCCTACTTAACAGTCAGGCCAACTGGTCCAGAGTCAGACATCAAGGGGGGAAACACCATCCATCAGTGTGGGCAGCCGACTCACAACTCCAATCAAAAAGACCCCTGGACAGTCCCAGCATTTACATATTGTGAGCTATGCATGCTGGGAAATATGCTCCCAGCGTGCAGCTGTTTGCAAAGGGTTTTGAGCTTGGAGGCAGAAAATGATGTTGGAAGCTTTGAAAGTAGGGAGTTAAATAGACAGATGAATCATAAACTTTGGTTTTTTTTTTCCAAAACTATCAGTTAAAAGGTTAAAAAGGTATCTGAGCTGAACCTGGGTGTATATTTGTGAATGTAAAATCATTCTCAGGTCAGGCCTGCTACATGTAATCTGCTGCAGGAGGCAGAGGACGAGCGAATTGCTTTGCTTTTTGTCTTTGTCCTGGAGACAGAGACAGGAAACGAGACGTGTCGGTGGGGGGTCCATTCAGTGACGCTGGCAGCACCTGGGCCCCATGCTCCTAATCCCTGGAAACCGCCACCTCACCCCCCCCCCCCCCCCCCCCCCTCCCTGAGGCTCTCTCTGTGAGCAGCAAAATACACATTTTACTCTTTTTCCTTCTCCAATGTGTCCAAAAATGTGTGCTTTTGAAAGTGGTGTTTTTGTTAAAGTAAGAGTGTTTGTTTTGATTTATTTACAGTGGGCTGGTTAAGAAAACAGAACGAGGAATGGATGCAGATCATTTTCAGGTCATACTGGAATAGAAGTCAACAATATATTAGTTCCTAAAAAACAAAGATGGATGCCTTGCATCACAACATTGAAACCCTCTAACAACCCGCTCTGCATTCATCACACTGTCTCTTCTCCACGTGAACTCTCATGGAGGATGAGTTATTCACATGGGAATCCTTCCCATCCGACTGTACCGTCACACTCGCTCTCCGTTGACCTTCTCTCCTCTGGACCTCTCTCTTCCTCACTTTCAGAGTCGGAGCATCTAACGATGGATTTTCATAGAGCAAATGTAGGAAATGTCCAGCGTTGGGATGTAAATGATGTGTAACGAGACTGATTCTCCACGGCGTGCAGAAGGATGACGTGAACCCAGCGATCTGCTCGGCTCCCGAGAACCTCCGGGTGGTCCTCGAAGCTGCTCCTTCTGCCAGAGAATCAAACTCCCCCAAAGGATAACTGACCCCCCCCCCCCCACAGACTGTAACTGAGTGTCTGCACACGGAAACAATGAAGGCTTAAAATCCTTCAGAAATAAAGGCAGCAGAACTGTGCAGCGACGAAGGAGGTAAGAAGTGGAGCTGCATAGAGCAGAGTCCACATATTGTCCTTGTCCTCCCTCGTCCTGTCTCTGTATTATTCCTCTGGGGTCCCTCCCCCCCCCCCCTTTCTTCTCGCCCCACACTCTATTTTTAGCTCCCTGCCAGGGAAATCCAATACATGAGCAGCGCTATTTATAGCCAATGGTGCATTGATGTACAACAGCACAGAAAGGAGGGATTTCTACATCAATGGACTGCAGACCGGAGGGGGGTGTGCAGGGAGGGGGGGTAATGAGGGAGTCAGCTGGTCTGCAGCCTGTCGGTAAGGTACAGTTAGAGCCGATCACTCCTGTTCATTATAAATCTACATTTATAGTGAATATCCAGTGGAAATGATGGGTTCCAATGATTGGATGGTTAAAGAAATGTAAATAAATGAGATAAAAGGAGCAATGAGAACAGAATGATGGATTAATATGAATTACATGAATCATTTATCTTCACAGGAATGTGACTGGGCCATTTGCATTGCATTCTGGGGCCTCAGTGCATCCTGATGCAAATGTCCCATTTAAGCTCCATGCACAGAACACACACGCACACACACACACACACACACACACACACACACACACACAAAACAAAGATGTGACAGCAGCATGAACTCATAACACAATAAATTGTGTACATGGGGGATTGTGTTCATGTTTGCATGTGCGACTGGATGTAGATAATCTGCATGTGCGGCTCTCTGTGTATATTCAGTATGTGTGTGCGTGTGTGTGTGTGCATTCACGTGCACCCTGGGTAATCTTACTCTATTCCAGTGGAACTGAAGGCATTAGATTGTAATGTTGGAGGACAAAGCCTGAAACAGTGTAACTGCACATTTCCCACGATGCTTTTGGAAGCCGTCGGCTGCTTGTTTTATAGCGTGAGCAGCATTTAAAGGCCAGAGGTGAAACCCCCATTGAGTTGTGTGCTTTGGTTGTTGTACAGATGTGTCTTTGAAGATCTCTGAATGTGTGTCTGTGCAACGTGGGAGATGTTTGGTAACAAACCAAACTGATTCTCAACGCACAGCTTTTTATCCTCGTTATTTACAGCCGCGAGATCTCTTTTGCTTTGATAACGTGTCTCTTCCGTCAGACTAGTGGAAAGAAAACATCATATTTTACTTCTGTCTCTATTAGCGGCTGTAGATTTACAAACATCTTTGCCGTTTTTACATTTTTTTTAAATCTCCGACTCGTTTTAGTATCCATAAGTTCCCAGTTTGCTTCCTCTCTACTTCCTAAAGTTTCACTGAGCGGTTTGTTCATCCATCCTTCACAGCATGATTCACACACACACAACACATACTGTATTTGTGTTTCTGGTTGTTTTGTGATTCGTCCGGTGGAGGAAAGAGAAAACCTCTGACTCGCTAACAAGATGAAACAACAACATTGATCTTCACATCCTTGTCGATTCCTCGTCATCCAAACAGCTTCAGGGTGTCAGACGGGGTGTGATGTGTGTGTGTGTGTGTGTGTGTGTGTGTGTGTGTGTGTGTGTGTGTGTGAGGAATCACGCTGCTTCACGCCAGCAGGCTGAATCGGTGGAAACGAATGTCCACAGCAGTGAACCAGCCGACGTCTCGTGGAAGCTTGTTTCCGGTGATTTGGCTGGTTGCCGAGACAACGGTGATCAAGAGGAATTCCATCGGGGAAATAGCATGAGGTAGAAGAGGTGAAGGATGGAGGGGAGGAAGCAGCGAGGGAGTGATTATTATTAAAAAAAGAATCTGGAGAGGTCTCACAGTCAGGCGAGAAAGGGGGGGGGGGGAGCTTAAGAATGCACAGAGATGGAAACATGAGCTGAATACTGACAAACCAATTAATCATGTTTATTAGATATAACTGAGGCTGATTGACAGCTGGAGACGTGGAGAGAAACAAAGAGAAGAAGAAGCCTAGGCTGGCATTTCTGTTTCGGGGGGGGGGGGGGGGGGCTTTTCTCCCAGAGGACACTCGGCTCAGGCTTGGCTCAGAAAACTGGAGTTCTGACAGATTTATGTCCGATTCCACCCTCCAGACCATCCGGGGAGAGAGCTCACCTGGGACCCCGATCAGAACTCTGAACACTGGCCAATGAGAGGGGAGACGGAACAGCCGACGGCGTTGCCAAGCAACAGGAAGTATTATCGTTAGCTAGCATGCTGCTTTTGACCGATTTTAATACTGACAGTTAAAATCTCAGTTTAAAGCCATAGGGCCTGGGGCTCCTCCATTACCCAGCATGCTCCAGGGCGTCTGATGCCTGGTGACAGAAGGATGAGGTGGAAGCGTCTGTGACACTTGAGCTCGTGTCTTCACAGAGACCCCCATCCATCGTGGTCCATTTACCAGGCTCCACTCGGACAGAGAGCTGCACTCTGATTGGACGAGGAGAGCTGCACTCTGATTGGACGAGGAGAGCTGCACTCTGACTGTTGCATATCGACAATAAAGGAGCCTTGAATGCTAATGCTCACGCTAAGATTCTGTGAGTGGTGTTTGCTCTAAAAAAAAAAACACTGAATAAACAACATCAGAATGTTTCATCCCTCCGAAGCCTTCGGTGTCGCCATCACGGCGCTCCCAAGGTCACAGCTCAGCATGTGGAGACGGGCGTGGCGCTGTCTGACGCACGCATTATAAATTTAAAGAGGGCGCGAATCACTAATTCATAGAAAGCAATGCGTCCCTGTCCTCTGTCCCAGGTCAAAGCGCAAGTCAAACATCACATTTCATAGGAATTGTAACACAAAGAAAACATGTCTGGATTTTGGGGATCAACTGCAGAGGTTTCATATTTATATCTATTAGTTATATTTTAGCTCTTATGCAGCTGTAGTTTCTTCAAAAGGTCCAGAATCTTACAGAGAAATATATCTTTAAAAGCCTTTTGCTCACACTCTGATTCAGAAAACGTGGCACAACCTTTCAAAATAAAGTGTTGATCATTTCATCTTAAATCCCAAATTGAATAGATTGTATTTGTTTGAAATGAATAACGGACACAATTAGGTTAATTAACTGAATATAACTTATTGATGAACACATCAATTAGAGTTACAGGTCAAATCTACGTGATCTAAGTGATGAAGTTAAACAGCCTCCCCTTCCTCACCACTTCCTGTTAAAACGCTGCGAGCCTCGTTGGGTCAGCAGACGCTGCTGAGGCCCGAAGGGACTGGACACACACACACACACACACAAACACACAAACACACACACACACACACACACACACAGACACAGACACTTATTTATTTTATTTTCACTTAAAACCACTAATAAACCAAAGTGCAACGTATGACCCGTTATCAGGGGAGACAAGAGAGAATGATGTCATCAATTCTATCAAATGGGATTAAGAAGATAAATTCTGACTTTTTAAATGACGAATGACATTTTCCAAGGTTACCTCCTCAGGAAAATCATGAAATGTGACCTATTAAAATCTCAAATATGGCTGCTTCACTGGGTGTGCAAAGCACTGAAAGTGAAACTGTGTGTGTGTGTGTGTGTGCGCTCAGGTTGTGATGCCTCTGACCCATTTAGGGCCTCCTGCTCATCCAGATGAGCGACTGCATGTCTGAGGGCTCCGAGGCCTCGGCCCCTCAGCTCCGGCACATCTGTGACAGACTGCAGGCTGCGTGTGTGTGTGCGTGTGTGTGTGCGTGTGTTTGGATGATCTAAGCTTGTGTGGACTCATTGCTAGAGGTCCAATCTGGATGTTCTTTCCTTCAGTGAATGTTTAAAGTTTCTATGCACATATGGGACACACAGGAAGCACACCCTGTCAGTAGGAGTGAGGAGGGTGCAGTAGCAGCGTGTCTCCAGCAGGCTGCAGAAGCCCCTCCTGTCGCCGTCATTCTGCCTCACGTAGCAAATCTAATGAGGAGCGATATGAAGCGTTTGATCTGCTGCTAAACGGCTTCTTTGTTCACGTGCTTCTCCTCACTGTTGAGATGAGTTCAGGGTCATTTCACTGCAAGTGAGTCCGGATTCGTTCCAATCTCTCGCCTCGTTAACCCCCCCCCCCCCCCCCCTCAGTGCTTTCACACGTTTGCACAATGAAGCAGGCCGGCTGCTTGATGAGCCAACGCAGTGTGTACAAGGTGGCCTGACGACCTTTGACCCCTGGAAAGAACCACCCCGGAGTCAACTCATCCGTTAACAGACGAGGTTCGATTCCTGCCCCCCCCCCCCCCCCCCACCTGTGGGATGTTTCATTCACACACATCCACAGCGCTTCAGTCGTGCAGCTTTGTTGAGTAAAACAGTGCAGCTTGAATCTTGAAGTGGTTTTGATTAAATTCTGCTTTCATTTCGAAGCTTTTCCAAAAAATGATCTTCTTCCATTAAAACGTTTGAATGCAGCGTTTTTAAAAGTCAACTCCAGCTGTGGAAATACATTTTTGAGTGGCTCGCTCAAATTGGAAGCTTTTATTCCAGAGGACAAAGAGACTTCTTCTTCTTCTTCAGAACGTCACCTGGTGACGGATGCGACATTACTGAGGAGGCAGAAGAATAAAACGTTTCTGCAGCCTGTTGGAGGACGGAAGGAGTCGCTCATCATCTTGGACGTGAAAGGAATGACGACGTCAGGAATATTCACGGCTTGAATAAAACGGACTCTGTCCACAGAGCGTTTAACGGCCGCCTTCTGTGACGAGATGACGCATCGCTCAGAACATCCATGATGGGGGGGGGGCCAACGGCCTTTACCCCCCCTTGTGAGACGCGTTATTCTAAATACATGGAATCACAACTGACATTCAGAGCCTCTTCCTCCTGAACACACACACACACACACACACACACACACACACACTCACAACGGGGTCACAGAATCTCTGCTCGTCTCGTCTCCTCTGATGGAGTCGGGCTCAGGAGGGAGGCTGGATCTCCTGCTGACTGTCATCAGCCGAAGCGTCAAACTGCACGCACACGCACACACACACACACACACACACGTCTCTCTCCTGCTCTTCTGCAGATGTGAATACAAGGCAGCCAGCTCAGACTTTTATTACAGGTTTTTTGTCCTTCTCTCTTCATGGTCCTTCAGGTCCTGATTCCAGGTTGAAATGAGATCTGAGTTATGGACACAAGCAGCAGTCAGTCACTCATCATCCGAACTGCACAACCTCCCGTTAACTCAGAATCATTCAGATGGAAGGTTTTACTTTGTTATCAACATTACTTCTGAAAACACCTTCTTGAAGTCCCAGAAGACTTTCCCACAGTGAGCTGGAGACCTGGAGCTCAGAAGGTCATGATGTCACCCTATCGATGCTGTGACTGGCACACACGTAGATCTCAGTGTGCGTCACATGGACATCACACCTGGGGCTGATGGTTAGAAAAAGGAACCACGGATGCCACATCAGCCAAGTGATTCAATAAGTCCTGAAAAGACGCACACACACACACACACACACACACACACACACACACACACACACACACACACACACACACACACTCCCATCCCTCTTTGTAACACTCCAGCTACACTCATTCTGCTCTATTGAATTCCTGTCAGTTCCACTCTGCTGGCTCTGCTGCAGTCCACTCCAGTCCAGTGCGGTCCAGTCCATGTAGTCCAGTTTGTTCCGGTCCAGTCCAGTGCACATAGCCCGCTCCAGTCTGTTCCATTGCAGTGCACGTACTCCAGTACCGTCGGTCGAGTCCAGACTACATCGTGCAGGGTTAAGAGAAGAGGGTCATGAGATGTGATCGGGTCGGGCTGAAGGAGCCAGGACGTCACGGTGCGGGTCGACGGGAAGGCGATGGGAGATTCTCCTCAACCCGCCCTGAGATCAGCGCATCTGGCTCCCTCTAGAGGAGGAAAGCCCAAAGTGCACCTTGTGTGAGAGTGACAGCAGGAGGATGGTCACAGAGATCAGGTGACCTGCAGGGTTGATCACTTATGTTGGGGCAATTCTTTTAAAATAATTACAAGTTTTCCTAGATGTTAGGTTTGCAAATGCAAATGACGTTCTGATTGGTTGAGAGTGAGTCACGGGGTACATCATTGAGCGCTAATGTACAGTTGCTGTTCACATTGACCCCAGCGTTCCATATCACTGCTGTTTGGATTTAAGTAAGAGGCAAAATAATAAAAAGAACATCTAATGGATAACATTTTTACTCTCTTCCACAACTATAATAAACACATATATATATATATATGTGTGTGTGTGTGTATTTAAATCGACGTGTTTCCCAGACCTGCTTGGAGGCCACAGCAGCTCTCTGGGAGCAGAAGATCTGCAGTGATTCACTGATTCAATATGTGTTCAGTAATGTATTCAGCTGATGAGTCAGACGGGACAAATATCAAAGAGGAAAAAGAGAAATATATAAATATAATGTAATGGGGCTGAAAGAGAACATCCAGCTCGTCTCTGTGTCTCTTCTTTTCATCTCCACCATGTCCTCGTCCTCCCCAGCAGGACCTCGCTGACCCAGCAGCGTCTCATCTCATCTGTTGGGTGCATTCATCACTTCTTACCTGTTATGTTCATATATATATATATGAGGAGCGTGTTACGACCTTTAATCACTTCATCCATCAGCCTCAGTGATGCACTCAGAGAAGTCCGACCCCGGGACGCGGCGCTTTCACTGAGGCAGCCGTGCTGCGCTCTGATTGGCCGACCCCCGTCATCGGGGTGAAGGGCTGAGTGGTGCGAGCGTCGGACTGGTGTGTGCACACACATACCTGCGACAGCCTCTGGATACACGTTGTAAAAGAGAGAGGAAAAAAACCACATCAGTCTCATCAGTATTGAGACCGATGGGCATCGTCTGGTGCAGATTAAGAAGATTCCTCTTCTTGCTCTACTGGGGGAACCACTCTGCTGGCTTAGCCAAATGTAATCAAAGCCAACGATTTTGAAAAGGTGCTTGAAGAGAGACACAAAAGAGTCCAACGTGGCCCGTGGTTAAGGTGAGGAAGATGAGGAATGACTAGTGGGAGGAGGAGATGTGTCTGGTCCCTGTCAGCCTCCACCTGGGCCTGCTCCACCACGCCTTGTTTTTCTCTCTTTCATTCAGGATGGACACAGTATGCAACACACACACACACACACACGTTGTTGGGAGAAATGAGGTATCACAGAGCTGCAGAACTCTACTTAAAGGTTCTAATGTCTTTCATCGGGTAACGACTCGACACAAAAGTTGTGAGGAGAGTTATGTTTTTTAATGACTGTGTCTCAGGTGGGATTGTTTCCCTCTGAGAACCAAAGGGAGGATTATACAACAGTTCTCATGATTAACTACCGAGCTGGAACGCACTCGGGGAATACTTTATGAAGCGTCTCTCGCATTATGGTTTGAATCATTAAACCCGAGTAGCAATGAGTCCGACTCCTAGAAACCATATTACCTCAGTAGACTTTTTCCCACCAGAAGAATATTTTAGAAAAAGCAGAGGAAGCACCTGAAAACTTCTGTTTTCTTCGCATGAAATACTCTCAGATCATAAGAACGCTTTAAAAGAAACTACCACGTCCCATATTGGTTTATACCAGAGAGATGTGTTAAAATAAATTCAAATAAGAAATAATCTAGAGAAATATTCTTTGATTGAGAGGTCCTACAGATAAGAGGATGATAACCCTCACACATTTAATATTTACAGTTGTCGGGCCAATTTTTGTATTTATCCTTGTTCAGTATTTGCTTGTTGATGGATGGACAGCAACGATAAAAAAACAACCTCAAATCCAAATTCAGCATGAGCAAACCAATCAAACTTTATCAAAGGCAAACGTAGTGTAATACTGTCTGAATAGTTCAAACATGTAATCCTAGCTCATAAAAAGTTGAAAAAGCATCATCCATATCTTCTTAAAAAATGATATTCAATACCTTGACGTAGCAGTTTGCATAGCTGGAAAAGCAACAAAGCAAACACCAAGATGTCATGTGTTCATGGTGACAATGTGACGCTATCAATAGTTTATCTAAGTCCAGACCTGTGAATATCATCATCGTCATCAAGTTTGTTCACAACGAGGCGAGGAAGAAGCTTAAATTGTGCCGATGCAGCCACCACACTGCTGGACAGATGTGATCAGCTTCCCTCGGGTCAATAATCGCTCTTCTGTTCCCATGGGAATGGAACTAAGCTCCTGCAGGAAGATCAAATATGAATCTCATGACAGTACAAGCTTCATGTAAGACAGCGCCGTCTCCTGCATCAAAGGGGAAATGAAAGGAAGGGAAAGAGCAAAGTTAGAGGGTAAACTGTATTGATCCAGAGGGTGTCAGGTAGTGTCTATAGGCCGTGTCATTGATTGATTAGATAGGACTACACAACTAATCCCCCCCCCCAATCCTCACATCCTGTGAGAGCCACCAGCTGCTTTTTATATATTTAATATATATAAATATATTGAATTGAAAAATGTATCGAGAATATAATGCCGATCACAAGGTGACAATGACACTGTCCCAGTACACCTTTACTGGCTAGCGTAACTGTTCCAGTCTTCTGACCTCAACAGGTAAGTCAAAAAATGTTATGATGTGTATATTTAAAAATTCTAATGTTTTGAATAAAATGCATTCAACATTGTGTTGATGTTCAAAATATGTGAAAAAAAGTAATGAAAAAATGGAAATGTTTTTGCAAAAGAAAAAAAAGATTGTCAAAATGTTTTTAAAGGCAATCAGAAATATACTAAATCAAAAAGGATTTTGTAAAAAAGTCAAAAAGGTTAAGGTCGTTAAAAATCATGGGAAAAAAGTAAAAAAATTGTTAAAAAAGATGTTAAAAATGATTTTCAAAAGTCAAATTAGGGGAAAAGTCAAAAAAGGAAATGAAAAAATCCTTAGATGAAACATTTTTTAGAAAAAAAGTGAAAATATGTAAAAATATGATGGAAAAAAGTAGTAAACGCAGTCCCATCTTCCCCTGTCACCACTGTGGACTCCTTCCGTTTCCTGGGCTCCATCATCACCCAGGACCTCAACTGGGAGCTGAACATCAGCTTCATCACCAAGAAGGCTCAGCAGAGGATGTTCTTCCAGCTGAAGAAATTCAACCTGCCAAAGATGATGATGGTGCACTTCTACACGGCCATCTTTGAGTCCATCCTCTGCTCCTCCACCACCGTGTGGTACGCTGCAGCCACTGCCAAGGACAAGGGCCGGCTGCAGCGCGTCATCTGCTCTGCAGAGCCCGGGCCCCCCCCCTGACTGACTCTCACTCTCATGTACATTCACTTTATCACTTTCTGTTGGCTGGGGCACTTTATTTTTATCTTAACTAACCCATAGCATTATATTCTATTCTATTTTATCTTATTCCTGCACTATTTGGCACTTATTAGCTAAAGGAAATAAATGTAATGTAATTGTCGTACTGTCTGCTTTCATGCATCAACCGCCAAGTCAAACTCCTTATATGTCTGACATATTATGGCTGGCAATAAATGTTTCCTGAGCATCAGCTGATGCGTGATGGGGCAATCACATGTCATGGAATGCCTCAAATCTGCAGGTTTATTTCCAACCAATCAGGACACCAGGTGATTTCACTGATTAACGCACCGTCAAGGCAGCCAGGAAGAACTAATCAGGAAAATCAGCAGTGTGCGTGTGACGCAATTCCTCAAACAGGAAACCATTCGAGGCGCTAGAAGTAGTTCCTGAAGCAAAAAAAATTAATTTGAATTATAATTATTAGCAGATAATAATTAAGAGTGACTACTTGAAAACAAGGCTCCTACAGCTAAATAGAAGAGCATGAGCATCGGTGTGCACAACAAAACGTCCCCACTCTCACTACTCAGTGTACTGCGTGAAGATTCATGACCTCTTCTTAAACTTACCTAGTTTACACTCTACCTAAGAACCTGTACGTCCATCCGGCTAAACCTCAACTAGTCTTCGTTGGCTTTCCCGGGCACGCCCCCCCCCCCCCCCCCCCCGCCCCCAGGGTTACCACACCAAAAAACAATAAAGTGGTGCTGGTCTCTCCAGATCCCGCAGGCTCTGGAATCCACCAAAGATCTAGATTCTACAGACCGATGGATGACGTAAAGGAGACTACGCTGAATATTTCTTTTTTGGTGCAGTGAGACCCTTGGCGAGCTCTGCTGGGCCTTTTGTTGTTTATTTACACCCTCAGAGACAAAGGTGCTGTTTGGAGAGAGTGCGCTCGAGGCAAAAAACGTTGAGTTTTCCTCTTAAAAAATGTAATCTCCACCACTGATGTAGCAAAGGAAAGATGAAAACCCACCAGAAGAGAATGGAGAGCCTTTGATGCTGCAGTGGGGCACCGTGTTGGATTACATGTGGAAGCTGCAAATGGAAAAGTTTTTTTATTTATTTATTTACTTTCCCTTTTCATTCATTTCACGTCTTCCCTTGCAAGAAAAGTGTTTCACAAATTAAGTTCCTTCCTCTTCGTCTCGTCGCGTCGGTGCAGACCTCCAGCGGCCGACAGTCGATGCACTTGAGCCGCTGTTACCTCCGTTGCCCCCGGATACGGGGACGATCTTCTTCTTCTCCCATCATGCAGTGCGTTGGGTTCCGAGCACACAGAGAGGAGTCTCACACACACGCCACACACACACACACACACACACACACACACACACAGTGCTAAGACTATCAGAACAGATCACGACTGAAGACCACTGAAGTTCAGAGGAGAAAAATGTGTGTGTGCGTGTGTGTGTGTGTGTGTGTGTGTGTGTGTGTGTGTACAAGCAGTACAAGCAGAAACTGTCCAGAGCTCAGAACATGAATATTAGATTCAGGCAACATGTGTCCAAAGTGCTGGATTGTGTTTGAAATGGTGAAACACGGAGCGTGAGCGCACACAGGAGCAGTCACTTATTTCTGTGTGTGTGTGTGTGAGTGTGAGAGAGTGTGTGTGTGTGTGTGTGTGTGTCAGCTACTTTCTGCTGCAGCGAGATTTCAGCGATGTGACATCACAAGAAAATCCATCTTGTCCGATCAATGCAGGTTTGTTCCCCGCAGCGATTACGGCTCCCAAAGCGGTGGGGGGGAGGGGGAGGGGTGGTTGGGGGGGGGGGGGGCGCCGCGTTAGCACCATGACATCACTAACTGGAGGGTCTTCACTGAAAGAACAGCAGAGAAGGCTTGACTCGGTGTGTTTTGAAATCAGTGACATATTACGGTTATGTTTCATTAAACAAATTTACGCATTTACGCAATTATTATTAATTTGCCTTGTGACCTTTTATTGAATACAGGTCAAATGTTCAAATGTTCCTTGAGCTCTGGTTAGTTTCTAGTTGAACTAGTTTCATAGAATGGTATTTAAGGAAGTGGATTCACGGAGGGGTAACGTTTGAACAGCCGTCCCGTTAGAACTTGGACTGTTGCAAGAGGTCCAGTCGCTGTGTGCAGGTGTTTAGATTTACTCCTTCCTGCATCTGTGAGGATGTGCAAAGAGAACAATACGTTGTGAACACATGAATGAACATGGGCATTGCCGCTTCAGTTGAACGCTTCAGCGTATTTAAGTGCTTGTTGTTATTGTGATTGCACACATTAGGAGACGCCGCTGCACTCCTCCAACCCCTCAGGGAGGGGGAGGGAGACGCAGATGAAAGAGAGGGCCCACTTCTAAAAGCATGTTAGCATGTAAAGCTTTGAGAGCAACGTTGACCCTGCAGACGTGCAGATGAGGACGTGGAGGGATTAAAAAAAGAAAAGAACAGGTCATGAATGCATGTGGAAACATTTAATGAGATGATTACATTTCCAAAACAGCTGCAGTTTAATAAGAAACATCCTCTCTCCATCAGAATAGATGATAAGAATAATAATTTGCTGTTATTGTGATTACAGAGAAGGAGGTTTATGGATGAATTTACACATGAAAGGGGAAGCGACGCGATATGTTAAAACTTCGGTAATTTCACATCAATTATTATTAGAATAATGAAGGTGTTAGTGTGATTATAAAGACCAGGTAAAATCAGCACAGCAAATACAAAAGTTCAAATAAATGAAAACCACTCCTCGGGGTTCGCTCCTGCAGCACAGTGAAGAACATCTGGAAAGCGTTTACACTGAAGCTGATCAGTCCAATCAAGTCTGATCAACCTTCATTTATCGAGGCATCCTGAAAGATCGGCTTCAGGCAAAGTGATGAAACCACTACGTCTTTGAAAGAAGCATTTGTTGGAACAGAAATGAATGCAGAGAAAGGTAAAAATAAATCAAATCCCACCCCAAGTCAAAGGGGCTTTTTAATCCTGCCTACATGGCCCTGATTGGTCATCATCACTCCAATCAGTGCACAGGACGGGTCGCATCGTCTCGTCTCTCTTCGTCGTTTCTCCATTTAATGTTTGCATCGTTGCTTTGTTCTTTTCAGGCAGAAGGAGCAGACAGCAGCGACATCATCGGGACCAAAAGGCACAATGAGACATGCAGCTTTTACTTTGAGGAACACATGAGGCTCCATGTGTTATATCTCTTGATAGAGGAAGCAGAAACGTGGATTGTTGAAAAAAAGACTACAAAGTTAATTCATTATAAAGCCATTACAGAATGAACTTGGAGAATTATCAAGGTACATCGATGGTGAATGAATGTGTTAGTTAGGGAATACCTTTAATACACATTTTAATTAGAATGTGTGTGTTCAAATGTCTCATAAGCAGGCCACTAGCTGGCTGACTCCCATTTTCTCCCATGATGCCCCCAATTACTCGTTACTGCTGTCCCTCAGCTTTGTGAAATTCTTAATTACCCATTTTTAGCCAAGTCCATTTAACATACCAAACTGGATCTGAATCATTGAACCTTTCCCAGAGGCAATGGTACTTTGGACGGGTGGATGAAGTAAATAAAAAAACCCTTTTAACGGACTCAACGATTGACAGCTCCACTTTTTGCTCGTTCTTCTGGTTTATAGATGACTTCCTCCCCCTGAGACACAGGAATCCTTTTCTATTTTAACATTAGAGAGCATTTTTGCTTTTGATCACAGAAAAAAATGGCAATTATGTCGAAGAAGAAAAAAAGATGAAAACAGTCTCCACGGAAACTAGCTCAAAAAGGACAGCATGTGGTTTAACGATGAACAAGAAGTATAACACATTTACCTCTTTTTTGTGACAGTGCGTATTCTTTGTCACCAAAGAACAACTTTTTATCACACAATGTCCGTTCCTGTACAGTGTACTATGGTGTAGTATACCACATAGTAGTATAGTACTGCAGTAAAAACAGTCCACTAAGCAGTGGAACACTGGCCAGAGACGCCTCCTGCACGTCTCACTGAGTGCTTTGGTGGACCCCAAAAAAAACAGAAAAGCCCCATTACAAAGACCTGTTTTTACAGAGAGCGGCGTAAGTGTGGCCGGCTTCATGAACCCAGGTAAAAACACCGCGGGGGGTGGGGGGGGGGGGGGGAACATTACCAAGCGACATTAATCAAAGAGCACACATGAACACACTGACGACGGTTCACTTTCATCGTGTGTGTGAGGTGAAAAACTCCCCAGGTCTTATGACAGCGCTGTAAAAGGGGCATTAGACGGGATCTCCTGCTGTGTGCGTCTGATTGTGTGGCTGCGATATGTTGGAGGCAGAGGGGTTGTGTGTCTGCACTGCCCCCCCACACCGGCAGCACCTCTCTCTCTTCCTTTCTTTCCTCCTTTTCTTTCTCCTGCGTTTCTCAGTCCTTATTCATTCCATCACTGTCTCAGTCTTTAGCCCCCCCCCCCCTCTCTCCTCTTTACCTTTTGTCACGCTCTTGTCTGTTGATTCTGGGTCTTATTTAGCAGCCAGGGCTTTATCTACCGCCTCTTTTCCCTCTTCACTTTCAGTCTAATCATCGTTTCTTAATCTTGCATTTCCCAGGCATCGAGCCAGAGTTTTATTGACTCTAAAATGCATTCGTCAGCTTCTGCTACACATCGTAACAGAAACCGGTGTACCCTGTTTCGCCCTTCGTCAACAACGGCTAATTGAATGATGATCTGATCCACTAGCGTGCGTGAGTGTGAGTGTGTGTGCGTGTGCGTGAGCTTGTACTGTTTGGAAGTAACAAAGCACTGTCACTTCCTTCCAGCTTTTAATCTTGTCCCCTCGTCTAGAGTTGCAAAGTTGAATTCATTATTCCCACAAACGTTCCAACAAAGCCTGTCAATGCCTGGATTTGAACATAAGATTTTCATAATACTGAGATATGAATGAAACAATCAAACTGTGTGTTCACCCACTCACCCAACAAAAAAAAAGAACTCAGGCATTTTTTTTCGGTTCTTTATTAAAATCATCTTTTTTTATTGTGTATCTCTGTCATGCTTGCAGCGCAGCACGTTATTGTCATCGCCCCCACTAGAAGGCTGGAACCCAATGGCAGCAGCATTTTACCCCCCCTGACCTGTGTGTGTGTGTGTGTGTTTGTGCAATTATGTTAATCTGCAGTGTGTGCATGTGTCCGCGTGTGAGCTGCTGACAATAAAGTGTAGCACGACTAGCCATCATCCCGTACAGTCAATACAGCAGTATTAATACAAGGCCTTGACACATCGATCAGAGGTGCTGTGTTTCCACTGCAGGCTAAAACCCGGCTCACCAGGGCTCACCAGGGCTCAGGTCAAACTGAACGCAGTACCTTGGACCACAGCGACTTACATTGATGCATTGTGTGCATCGTAAGGAGGTTGTGTTTCCATGATCTACCCGATGACGGGTGCAGGATTGCTGCTGTCCACTGGGGAGTAAATTGGGAGGAGGTTTGAAGATGTGATGATTACATTGTATGTCATTTAGCGGACGCTTTTATCCAAAGCGACATACATTGTAATTTAACCCATGGTTTACATTTTGCCTGGGGAGCAATTAGGGGTTAGGTGCCTTGCTGAGGGACACTTCGAAATGGCACATGGAACAGCCAGAATTTAAACCGCCAACCTTGCTGCCCCACATCACAGTACTCCATGCGCCACCATCGCCCAATCAAAAGGAAGCCCTGGTTCGGCCATTTTTTGCCTCAGTGGAAACCAGACATTCAAGCAGATTCCTCCCTGCCCCTGACATGTGTCATATTAGCCTTACCAGCTTCGTAAAATGAAGATAGAAACAGTGTGTTCAGTTTTTCTTTTGATTTTACAGCACAGCAGCTTGGCAGATACAGCACATTATGTACGTATACCAAAGTCCTCATAGATATTTTATAGGTTGGTTGGCAGGGGTAGCTGTGCATGTTTTTGTATAGTAATTCAGCTTCCAAGAGATGCAAAAGAAGCCTGTGCTGCTCGCTACATTGTGTGTCAAAGAGGTCACCTCACTCTACACTGCGGTATAAACTCCAGGGTCCGATGTGAACTGGAAACGGGGTCGAGAAGGCGACCTCTTCTTAAGTGAGAGTTGTGGTAAAAGCTGCTGTATCCATAAAAGGTTTAATTGTTGTTAATCTTCAGTCCAAACCAAAAAATAAAGGCCCCTCTGGGTAGACAAACACGCGCCACCACTGCTACAGTGACACGGTCATAAGACACTCGCGCACGTCGTCACTTTGTTGAAATCTTAGCGTTAGCTACAGTAGATAGCCAATGGAGGCGAATGGTTGGTCTTAAGTGAGCAAAAACACAGTTATGTACTGGTCTCTGTTTTCGCTGGGCGGGAGGTTCGAGACAAGGAAAGACGGACAAAGAGACATATTCATTGAGATAATACCGAAAATTTAGTAGACAAACTTATATAACATAGATCTAAACGCCTTGAAATATACTATCATATATATTTAGATATTCTATCTTTTTTTAATGAAATAAATATATCCATAGGTAATCTTTTTTCAAAACAGACCGACTTTACAATTGCAGACACGCAAGAACACAATGGATAGACGTGAGGAAGCTCCGAGCTCACACCGCTAGCACCTGCTGGTGCTCGACTGGTGCTACCTGCTAACAAGTTACCGCCGCTAACTTGCTAGCTAGCGCGGGTAGGTCAGGAGGATGAACATAAATGTTTTTTAAATGGCAAACTTAATCTAATCTGTGTGTGTCTCAGAGATTGTTAGCGTTAGGGGCAACACACTTGAGGTTCTCTCGGTGTGATTGCACACAAACATGTCACACCTAATCAACGCTCTCTGCTGCCTTTGAAAGTTGTACAAGCAAAGCAATGAAATGCCTCAAAATTGTAGAAAGTTAGAATTTGCCTTTTGAATAATTATGAGGGAACATGTGTTTTTGACACATATCACATGTCATATCTAATGTGATTTAAAACAATATTATGAGAAACCACAATTTTCTGTAACATTACCCACACACACACACTCACACACATCTATATCTATATATATATTTGATAAATACATATATAGATTTTCTTCTAAAAGAAAGGCAGACTTTGTACAACATGTTTACGTTTAAAACTTAATTTCTCTTTTAGTTTTTCTCAGCTGAAGTAAATTGTGGCTCAGATGCAGATTCAGGAATACGAGAGCTGACGAGACCAATGAGTGGATGGCAGAGGCATGGCGACTCTTCACTAAAGCTCCACTGATGTGCGCTGATGATAATCTACATGTTGATGGATCTCATTAGCTCGACATCGGACTGTAACTGCTGGTGTCAGCTCGGTTATGGATTAAAAAGCTATAGCTCTTGATTGAACATTTAAGGGTGACAAATACTCCCCCCGAAAAATAGAAATCTCACAGGAGGTGCAACTTTGTCTTCCAGGCACCATCTCTTACATCCTCATCAGAACTAGCTGGCCTCCAACGTTGAGGAGGACGGTCTCTTGGTCATCAAAACGGTACTGGCACTAGATTGAATTTTTCACCAAGCCATTTGGATTTCCAGTTATACTGTCTTGAGGGTAAATCCAAGACATGTTGGTTAAAGTAAATAACTTCATAATCATACTTAATACAAAAGGTATGGCATGAAAAAAATCAGTAAAAGTCTACTAATATATATTTCCCTGCAATCTGTTGCCTTCTCTCACCAAAACTGTTTAGCACCACCATGTAAGAGACCCATTCTCTAATCACACCTGGGTTGGTTGGTTTCGCCGATGTGTTCTAGTCTTGGCATCAGTTGGACGACTTGCATGAGAAAACCCAACAAAACTTAAACTGTAACCAATTCCAGATCTAATTCATCATGGACCACTGTAGACTTAATATGCTAAATTTAGTATACTGTTGCTTAAAATGAAATAAAGTTATTTTACTGTCCATCTCTCAAACAGACACCAGCACTAACCATCAAAAGTGCTACAAACTCCAAACTCAAAGTGTCTGAATTGTTGCTGCAGCACACTTGATTGTGGCTGACTTTACATTCGATCAAATACAGGGTAAAGAAAATGCCTCCATTGATGCAGTTAGGTAGTTGAGAGAATGTTTCATGTGCAGCTTGAGTAGTATGGCACAGTGTTTACATTGTATTAGACATAATACATGTCTTGATATATAGTACACAGTTAATACCAACAACAACTACAACACAAAAGTAAAAGAAAGGTCTTTGCATGAACAGAGGGTGAATAATGTTAGGATAGTTTGGATGCCCTTTCATGTCTGTGTGTGTGTGTGTGTGTGTTTCTGTATGGGTGTATTTGAATGTGCACATATTTTTGAGATGATGGAATACTCTGCAAGAAAAAAGTAAAGACAGCAGCTAAGGTTGTACAGATTGATTTGAGCTCTACTTAAGTTTGGCACTCAGCTTTTCATTAAGCCAGTAGAATATCAGTCAGAGTCGACTTACCCTGTTGTCAAGAATACAAACACAGAAAAGCACAGACACAGAATAACCACATCGAGGAGAGGAGCAGAGAGGGGAGGACAAGAGAGGACAAGAGAGACGAAGACACAGCCACCACAAATTAAGGTTACGAAGGAGGTAAAGAAGATAAAGAGAATGTAAATACGGGGCAAGGGAGAGAAAGAAGTGGGTAACCGGGTAGAAAATAAAGACAACAGTAGAGAGTGCATGGATCATACAGAGAAGACAAGGTAGTTTTCAGCCTTCTCTCCCTCTCAACAAGAAGGTATTCATCATACACGACAAAGGGGCCATGGGAGGTCATCACAGTTCTGCGGGGGTGTAAACAGTTTTTTAAGGAAAAAATGACAATAGGGGTAAGCCATTTCTTAAGGGAAAAATATAAGAACACTGTTCTGTGATAAAGGCTTCCGAGAGCAGCAGGCATACAGTACTACAAAGTTCCTGAGCCCTCAGTAAGCAACTACTGCTCTGCTTCAACGTCCAAAGCCCTTTACGTTCGGAGCAAAGGAGTCCTCTTCAGTTGTCCCACTCTAAATGTCCGTTTGCAGGCTGCTTTCAGTGTTATGGTTAACAACCCTGTTCAGGATGCAAGTTGTTGCTGTGTTTAGTAGTCATTCACATACTGAGAGGGATGAAAGGAAATAACAGCAAGCACACTATTGCTTCTGTTTCCCTTTGACCTAGCCCATAGGGTTTGTTTGGCTTTACGGTTTGTTTGTGCAGAACTTTAGGAAAAGGCTCAGTGCGTGTACTCTACTGACTCAGCCCTGCAGAGCTCCCTTATGACTTTTGATACCTTCAGACCTCGCTCTCCACGCTGGAGAAATGGGCCGAGTCCCTTCTTGAGCAAAGGCTCTTGGCTTTGAGGGGTAAGTGAGGTGACTGAGGAAACCTCTGGGGTTGGGGCACAGAGCGCAACCTCTGGTACTGTAGTTTAGCACTCGCCGAAGCCATGGAGGAGGGCTGTGGTGCCCCAGGAGTGGATGAGACCACAGAGGGGGAGGATACAGAGGAGGAGGAGGTAAGTGGAGGAACATGGCTGGGATGGGACAAGGATGGAGGCGCTGGAAGGGCAGGGAGTTGGGGTGGCAGGCTTGCTATGAGGCTCGGGGGTGGGGATGATTTCCGTCCTCGATCTCTATCGGTTCTTTGTGTTCGCTGCTGTAGGCTGAGGTTTGACTGGCTGCCAGATTTGGGTGGATTCTGTGAGCGCTCAGGTTTGGAGGAGGATGAGGAGTCATGTTTTGGCTTCAGTGGACCACCGAAACTCTGGTGGTACAGCTCTTCCTGGCTTCGAGAGCTTGCGCGGGCCCACTTTGAGGAGTGGGGGTGTGGACGGTGTCGCGGAGAATGACACGAGGAACAAGCTGAACGCCCTTTTCCTTTGTTCTTTGATTTCCGTTTACTCTTCTTTTCATCCTGTATGTGGAGTTTGTCCACTGACCAGTATCGTCGAGGAGGTGGCGGCGTAAGTGGAGTGGGAGGCCAGCGCGATCCTGATCCCCACACTCCCTTTCTTTCATCACCTCCAACACCGTCACCGCCTCCTCCAAAAGACCCCCATCCACTTTCTGCTGTCCCCCACCTGTCTCCCCGCTCCAGGAACAGGTCATCTCTACTGGTGATGCTGCCGGTTTTTTCCCTTGAAGGATAGGTGCTAAAAAACCAACCACCCCCACCGATGCCTCCTACGGACCTGCCCTCATGATCCTCCCAGTACCTCTCAAACTTCCCAAACTCTCCTGAGGAACCATCATCGTCAGAATATATCCCAACAACCTTATCACGTTCCCGCTCCTCGTCTGACATAGTCCTTACTCCTCCACGCCTCTTTCCACGGTCTGCTTTTCTCCTCTCCGTCTCAGAATCTTCTTCCTCACCCTCTGCTCCGGACTCCCACTCGTGGAAAGACAGCCTCTCCTTAGAGTGCATCTGAGCTCTTCCATCTAGTCCCAGCAATGGCCTCCTCTCTCTTTCTACTGCTACTGTTCCCCGGTCTGAACTTTTACTCTTCCTCCGTTTGGAGGAGACAGGCAACAAGGGTGGAAAGGCAGATGGAATGGTGTCGGAGGACGTGTTGACTCCTCCCCAGAATTTGACAGATGTCGAAGGCTTACCGCTGGAGCTAGGAAGGTGCTTGCTGTTCCTTCTCCTGCTTTGTATTTCTTTACCTCTGATTTCTTCATCGTCATCCCTCTCTTTCTCTTCTCCCTTCCTCTCTTCTTCGCCTGGTACGTTCCATCCAAAGCTTCGGATTGAACTTTCACTCTTTTTCCGAAACGACTCTCGCCTCAGGCCTGGGTATGATGGATAATCTGGTGTGCCTGATTTGAGTTCCTCTCTTTTGTCAGCATCCCCTCCCTCCTGCTCTGACCTCTTCTGTTCTCTCTTCTTCATCTTGTCCTCTTTCTTCCTCTTCTTTGCTTTGCGCCGTTTTCGCTCCCTTTCTCTTTCCCTTTCCTCCCTCTTCTTCTTCTTCCTGCCTTTCCTCCTCCTCTTTCCGTCACGCTCCCTCTCTTTGTGATGTCTCTTTTCCTCTTTAACTACTCCTCCATCCCCCCGTTTTTTTCCTCCTTCCCGCCCTCGCTCTCTGTCACCCCATGATGCCCACCACTCCTGTAATTGCACCAGCTGGCTGCCCGTTCTCTCTCTGCCATGATCCTTCTGAAGACGTGGCTTTCGAGGTGGAATTGGTGGAGGTGGTGGGCTGCACGGCAGCGAGCGCGATGACATGCGACGGGAACGGATCTTCTTGCGTGTTCCCAGGAGGAGGCTGGACTCCTCTGTGAGCAGATCTGAATCATAATCGTCGTCTAACGTTAAATCCCGGTCGCCCGCTCGATACCGGAAACTCAACGAAGAGTTGCAGGAGCTGTCACTGGAGCTAGAAGAGGGAGAATTCGATCTCGACTGTGAGACAGAGGATGAAGAAGAAGATGAAGTTGATGAAGTGGATGAGGAAGAGGACGAGGCACTGGAGCAGGAGGAGTAGAAACGGCATGGGGAGGAAGGAGTGGTAGGAGTGTGGGTAGGGGAAGAGAGCGTGACAGGTAGAGGTGGTGGAGGACGTCGCCCTCTCCTTCCACCTCCATCGCTGGCTCCATACCTCCCACCTCCTCTTCTACCCAGAGGGAGTATATTTTCATACAGGGGACCTCCTGAGTTTTTTCTCTTTGCCTGAACTAGGCTTCCTCGTCGCCAGAAAGGAGGCCTTCGTGGCGAAGATAGGAGTGTTGGAGGTGGCTTTGGGATTAAGTGCCCTGGTCCTAGTTGGGGGCCTTTAGGAGGCATTCGCAGCATCGCTGACGCTTTGTGGCCTCTAGGATTAGATTTGGGAGTCTGTTGGGGGCCTGCTGCTTGTAGTTCAGAGTTAACTCCCAGCCCCTCTGGATCTATAGGACCATAATAGCGCTTATATTCATCTAGCACTGTGTCACCTCCTCCCCCAGCTCCAACTGCCACTCCGCCTTGCAGGCCCCAATGCTGTCCAAGATTCAGCTGATACTGTGGGGCCTGAAGTTCAGTAATCCCTCCTGCAATCCCCCCAACCCCAACTCCCCCACCACTTCCTCCGCTAATGACCTTCTCTGGCTTCGACCGGTTCCAGCGATCGACCACGGCAAGCCTTCGGTCATGGCGAGGCAAGAAGGTGGAGCAGGGCATGGGGCCCTCGAGCAAAGGGCTGTTTGAGGGTCCTAGAGCCATTGCTGAGTGTCCTGTAGTTGGTGGCGAACCGGGTAGCATGGTAGTATAGTTTGGCCCCTGTTGCTGTTGATGGTGGTGCTTCTGATGCTGTTGAACCATGGCAATGGCAGTTGTGTTATTTATTGTGGCGGTAACAAGATGTTGTTGGGCTGCATTGGGCATGCCGGTCATGGTGTGGTACTGGGGCAAAGAGCTTCCTCCTGGTGCTGTCTCGTCCTCAAACTTGCAGCAACTGTACATCCCCTGGGCGGAAATATAAAAGAGGAATTGCAATTAGACCAGCAGGCTGCCAAATATGATAGGGAGGAAATTAGTGTACATGTGTGAGACAGTGAGACGCAGAACGAGACGACTGGCATCTCATATTTTGGGAAAGAAACCTAAATTTATCTTTGAATCATTTTTCTCAGATTTGGTATTTCTAACCAACTCTAATACAGCCAGACAGTTTAATAGTCTTAAGTCAAGGGTCACTGACCAATGGGTGGTTCCTATCGGTTAATCAGTTAATCTCGGATTGACCATCTTCCCAAACATCATATTGCAAAAATAATCAATGTCACTCTGATATATAAATATTAAATCTTCTTGCTGAAAATCTCTTTTACACTTTACATGTGTCTTGGTGTTATTACTTTAAGGCGCTTGATTCAACTCTCACTTGCTTTTAATGAACTGCTCCCAACGTCCGTGATGAGAACCAGTCCGTCTTTTTACATCTCTGCGGCAACATCCAACCATGTTTGATATTAATAAAGAATGAAGTGAAGGAGCCAGAGTGTGAATTAGGAAGTCCTCATGAAATATTTTTAAAGTTTAAATCCTAAGCAGAATCAATAAGTTATACAACCATGCCAAGACATGGAATGCTACTTCTACTGTTTCCCCCATACCTTTGCATATTTACAGCTCCCTGGAGATAGAAGCGACTATCTTAGCAGTCCTGTGGAGAGCCATGTAAATTACAGAGACTCTATTATTCTTCACACCTGAAGATGATCTATAATATTCCGCGATATCGGTCACATCTTAATGACAAAATGCGTGGGGCCTTGTGTAAATCTCGGTTCCCCACGGGACACAGATCTGATGGAGAGACTGTAATAATGGCCCTTCCGGACACATGAATCAGCAGTCCCAGCGGCAGAAGTGCTATCTCAGGTTCCAGAACATGGGGCGCAGCACACTGTGAAATTGAAACTGTGAAATTGAGTCACTGATTGGGTCAAAGCAAGCCGCAGAGGCCAGCTGCAGAAGCTATAAAGAAGGACGGCATAGATTTTGGAAGATACATGCTAACTAATTGCTCATGGGGTTGGCCTATACATTGAATTCATGGTTTTATTCTAAGAATGAGGATTGCTACAGAGAGAATGGAGTTTGCTCATGGAAGAATGTTTGACGTAAACCGCATCATGCATGGTTGTCAAAGCAGTAATGTTATCTAACAGCCTAACAGTGCCACCAGCGGTCCACCATCCCTTTGTCTCTTCTCACCAACACAAACACCTCTCCAGTTCTCTGTGAAGCTTTTCCGATGCTTTTCCGACACTTTGGCATGTCTCCTCCGCCCTTCTGTCCTTTCTTTGGTTCCTTCTGGCCTCTCCTGAACCCCTGCTGTAGTCTACTACCTCTGCCTCCACCTGCATACACGTTTGTCCTCTTATCTCAAAACTTCTAATATTGCTTTCCCAATCAGAGTTTATTTCCAATTCCTACATTACCTCCAGCTCTGACCTTCTCTCCCGCAATTTCATCCAGTACCATAATTAAACCCCCCCCTTCCTGTCAAACCTCCTTCCCTTTCTCCACAACTCCTGAATCTCTTTATCAGGTCCTGTACTAAATATTTCCAGATCCTCAGTGTGAATTTAGAGAAACTCGATTGGCTTTCAAAGAAGTTCTGTGTGACTCAGAGGAAAAACTAGTTTCACCTCTTTGTGCCTTTGCTCAGTGCCAAAAAGTACCTTCCAAAGCCAAATCTTGATCTTATTTGTTCATCAACCTGGTTCTCTCTAATTAGCTGAATGAAGTAGATTTCATGGCTATAACAACACTCCATCCCATCCAGTAAACTGTAGACATTCCCTGGTTTGTTCAGCTTTAGCTGTACAGTATAAAACTTCTCACGTATCAGAGTTTACTGCCGTGATTTGGAAATACAAATTCCCATAACAAACTAGGTCTTGGAAGTCTTCCAAGGTCTTAGGGCCTTCTGTACGCTTTTGTGCCCACATAGGCACAAAGGCAGATTGCCTGAGTAACCCGAGCCAGGCGGAGACATAGGCCAAGGAGATGAGTTGAAAGGTTGACACTTTCTCAGATGAGTGAACAGGAAACCATTCATCGTTACAGATGAAGCAGAAATATTACAGTTACTGGATGACTTTCACATTCCATTTCCAGGAATTGTTAAACTCCTCGCTACATTACAATTTTTGTCATAGAATCGCAGTTTTTTACTAGTCAATGCATACATTTCCCCAACACTGATGTCACTTGACTTGGCTGATCTATGATAGAAAGATAGAAGGAGGTCCATTCACTTGAGTGTATAGCGGGCGCAGAAAGGCAGCGATTACCTGAGCTGCAGGTTTTCGTAAATACGACGTAAACTGGTCTCAAAGCGAGCGCCTTCTGCAGGGTTGGCCGTGGCGCTGATAATGCTACGTTTGCAAATGTACGTACATGAGGCCTATTTTACAAAGCCACTATTAGCTTCCTGAATGTGGTTTTGGTTTCCTATATTCTGTCTCTATCTTTGCACTCGGTCTTCGCTGTGTTGGTCAATAGTTAGACATTACACGCTGTGTTGTGCTTGGGAGCATGCTCTCACCCTGCTGAGAGCCAGGAGGAAGTCCATCCCACCAGATCGCTTCACGCAGTGCCGTAGTTTCCAGTAAACCAGATGCTCCCAGGCAAACACCAGGAGGCTGAGTCCCATGGCCACCAGCAGCATGTAGAAGACCCCTGCCATGTTGTCTATGTCCAGTTTACTGCTCATCACCTGGTGGGCAGAAGGGAACGACAGAAAGGAAGCAGAGGGTCGGAAACAAGAGAGGAAGTGAGAGAAGGGATGAGTTAAAAGAGGAGGCAGAAGAGGTAAAAGGGAAGTATGTAGGAATGGAGAGGCAAAGAGAAGATTGTCTATTACTCTCCTCCGTCAATGTGTCTCCCAGGTTGAGGAGAAACAATTCATTTTAACCAGCAGTACACAGAGAAGCTTTTGCTGTGCCGGGATGTTTGTGCACATTGAGGCAAAGTTAATATCTGGTTCAAACCAACAAAATTTACAGTTTTCAGACTAGTTCAACATGCATAGCTCCCATCTGCAGCCGGAGTGTAATCTCTTTTGAATGAATAATAAATAATGATAACCGTGAACAAATACTGATGTCATCAGTCCTCCTCTGATAGACCTGCAGTGCAGTTTTGTTTGGTGTGTGATATTGATCCAAACCCACAACACAAAACACAGAATCTGTTACAGCAATGACTTAAATTATTAAACGAACCAACAGATAGAGAAAGGGTATAAGATGTCATACCTCGATCTTATCATTGTGGCAGATACCCGACAGCCAGAGACGCTCCAACATATCAATCTCATCTGCAACAGAAGAGATGGAGAGGAAATGCTGAAAGAAAGTTCCATGAAAGAAAGAATAAGATAACAGGCCAAAATAAAATTTCAAAAGAGTTAAAGGGGGAAAAAAGATATCGGAGGAGTTAAAACACTACAGCGCTAGAAAAGGAGATTAAAGGGAAACATGTTAAGGGGATTACTGCCCCTTTGTTGTGAGAGCAAGGTGTTTGATCCCCGAGAGAGAAGAAGAAGGAGAACGCAGAGACAAAAGAGACGAACAGATGATGAAATGCAGCCCGATTGGACAGAAATGAGGAGAGAGTCAAATCTTATTTGTTTAATGTTAAAAATTGAGCAAAACCAAAACAGGAAAAACCTGAAGATAAGGAAACATTGCAACTCATAAGCTAAATTAAATGTGGACATTTCTATAAAGTATGATCAATGTTCATCAGCCTTATTGTGCTCCAGATGTTTTACATGCTAAAGAAGTATTTTAATAAGAGGCCATTTGAAGAGAAAGTCATCATTTTGAAGAGAGAGTCGACAGGAAGTAGGCGAGGCCCTTTGAAGCAGGTCGTGGAGCGGGCCTGGCACCCGAGGCGAGCCCGCCGAGGGCAGAGCGGCGTGTGGGAGATGAAAGAAGGGGCAACGCACAGCAGCACGACGCTTCCTGCTCCGACTGTCAGCGCCACCCTCAGCGCCGGCCATCAATGCTTTAATCTAAAAGAAATGAGGCGAGCTGGGGGAGAGAGAAGGATCAAATGTGCAAAGAGACGCATGCAGAGACGGATGTGCACCAACGTGCACGCGCTCACGTGCACGCGCTCTCGTGAAGACGTCCCAGTGAAAAGGAAGTTCCCATTCCACCCCGCGGGTTAATTAACGCAGTCCGGAAAGCTCCGCCTCGCAGATTAGACCACCGCGATGACCGGAACGTCAAATCCGCTCAAACCAAACGCAAATCTCACTCCGACAGGATTCTCCTTTCTACCCCCCCCCCCCCCCCCCCGGCAGTCTGGTGTGGGAATTCAGACGTTCCTTGACAGCCAAATTAAACCCAGCTCAACTGCATCGACCCAGCCGAACTGAGGGGCTGACACACGTGTGCTCTGCGATAATCGAATCCATCGAGTTAGCAGTGAGTGCCGTGCTGCCCCCCCCACCACACCCCTCCCCCCGGGGCCTTATCTCGCTGTGGAAACCTTAATCGTGGCGATCAGCGGCGCATTGCGCTAAGGAAGGAGTCTTCCCCACAAAGAGATGATTGACAGGTTGTACCCCCCCCCTCCCCGCTTGGAAGAAACACAACATGGCCTTCACAAATGGGAACGGAAAGCGTGCCAGAACCTCAAATTCAATTCACGTCGTGTTTCAGATCTTTGTTTCCATTCAGTTAAAAATGAATCTCTCATCAGGCTCCTTCTGAGCACCTAATGGACTCTGAGCTTCTTACCTTCGCCCCCCCCCCCCCCCCCCCCCGCATCCGTCCCCTCACAGAAGGTCCACTTCTCGTGGCTTTTTGTAGGGCCGGGACTTTAGCGCGTTAATTGCAATTAATTAATTACAATATGAATTAAGATTAATTAATTACACATAAAAATAACGCATTACACATTTTTTATGCATTTTTACACTTTTTTTTGCACCGCGGAACGTTTCTCACTGGATGAGTTTCGGAGGACCGATTATACTGGAGCACCAACTAGCGTTCATGACTTCAGACAACAACAAACCACAGTGAACATGAACGAAGAAGCTGACGAGACCGTGTCGGGTGGCCCCGTGAATGGGAAATCTTATTATAATAAACACACGGATGGAAGCGTCGATAAGAGCGTGGTTGTGTGCAAGCTGTGCAACAAGGAATTCACATCAAGCCTCAAGTATCACCTCAACGCAACACAATTAGCAGCTAGCGTGGACGTACAAGGACCCACACCCAACCCACACTGCACCAGAGGACTGGTTTAAGGACCAGGGTAACTAAGTCCACGTCTGAAAAAATAACCAATGTTCTGAATGTACTTGAAAGTATTGGTCTACTTAAAAAAACATAGTTTACAGAAGGTCTACTTACCTATAGGCTACCTGAAATTCTGAAAGTACTATATTTCTAAATATGCTATTGCTACACTGGAATTTGTTGAATAAAAATAAAAATCCATGTGAAAAAAATGACTTCTCACTGTTCTCAGGTCATATATTTGTATGTATAATATATGCGATTAATTTCGATTAATTAATTACAAAGCCTCTAATTAATTAGATTAATATTTTTTATCGAGTCCCGGCCCTACTTTTTTGAGTTTTTATGCTGTGACTCTGTTTTTTTGTCACGGCTATTTGTGGTAACGTTGTGTTTTTTTTTTTATTTATAGTTCTCTTTGTGATCACACGGCATTGAAATATACTATTTCTTTTACACTTTACACAATTGGGCCAATCCTTCAAAATCAGATAAGAGCCTAATAAGACCTACAGATATTAGAACAGTAAAAGAGTGACATCATCTGCAGGAAGGCAGAATATCTCACAAATGATTTACAAGGCGGGAGTCTCCATTACTATCTAAAGTATGTTGTTGGGTGCAAGCTGAGTGTTTCTGTATCACCGGAGCGAGCCTGTAAGATAAAAACCATTTTTTTTCGTTCTTCAATTTCACATTTGAACAAATCTGTCCCCCGTATTTAGATTACATTTCATATTCAGTTTAGTTTAAACAAAGCAAAAGGGAGCTTTTCATAGGGAGAGGAGAGGAAAATACAGAAAGTCATCTCAGGGTGTTGGCACAGCTTCTGTGTGAGTGACAGAAGTACATTTAAAATGCCTGATATGTCCCTGCTGGGGGGGGGGATCGCGCGTTTCCTCTGTGTCTCAAACAGATTGCTTTGTGTAAACTCAAGGTGTTTTTCGTCAGCACACCTGTGAGAGACAGAAGCCGATGATTGGACGAGCGGGTGGAGGCACACGTCTGCAGTGGGTGTGCGTCTGTGGGAGGTGGAGAAGTTTTAAAGCTCTTTGTTGCACCTGAACGCACAAAGTGGGTGAAATAACACCACCTTCACCTTCCATTTGCAGCACGTGTCTCTGGATCCGTTCATTCGTTTTTAGATTTTGATCCCACATGATCCGCGGATTTGGTTTGACTTTGGAATATTAAATAAAACACGAGAAGAACATTGCAGGTCCAGAGCAATATCAGCAAATCTTATTCCCAGTCAATGGAATTAAAATCAACAGCAGGGACTCTGGAGACTCAAAGCCACCCGAACAAGAAGGAAGGAGGAAACCAGGCGACGCCGCTGCCGTGTGTTCCATTCTCCTGTTCCTTCTCGTCATTCTGTGGTGCATCAGGTGTTTTCTGTCGGCCTCGCTCCGTCAAAAGGGGGGCGGAGCTTTGGATGCGCGGCGCCGCTGTGGAATCTGAGTCCAGGTGCAACGTCGGCGGACGGGAGGGGACTCACTGCAGGACGTTTATTGTGAAAGGGTGGCAGTGCTTCTCCGTGGGGGGGAGGGGGTGCTCCTGAAATAGTTCAATCAGGGCCCTCCGTGTCTCCTACAGAAGATGCATGTGTAGGGTGGAGGTCAAGGTCAGGGCAGGTCAATAAAGAGCATCAGATTTTTATCTGATGTTCTAATATGATCCATGGTGTATTATGATGCTTTGTGAGCCTAAGATGCTATGTGTTGCTCTAAGATGCTTCATCATCATCCGTGTTACAGACTATCCCAGTTTATCCGGTTTCTGTGTGTGTGTGTGTGTGTGTGTGCGTGCGCCCTGGAGTCCACAGGCTCTCTGATTGTTGCTGAGCTGATTCACCTTCACCAAGCTGCACACCTGCCACCATTCCACTGACCCAGTCGATCGATGCTGCATCAAAGCGGCGGTTTGTCGTTTCAATTTGATTTGCCCAAACTGTTCCTGAAACGTTGTGTTCCATCCTCAACTCCTGAGTCTGTGTCTGCTCACGAGTCCCCAAATCACTGATGGCAACACCACAAAAACTGTTCAGATCAAACGCGGGTGGATGAAATCCAGCGTTCTGATTGGTTGAGAGGGAGTCACGGGGTGCATTATTCAGCGATAATGTACAGTCGCTGTTCACAGTGACCCATTGTTCCACATCACTGCACTCAAAATAACACGTTAGATTATATGCGACCGTTGGTTGACATTTCATCTTTTAGCTTAGTGGCGATCGCCGGAAAAAACCCGTAAATCCCCCAAATGATCGTTTTGAGGCAACAAGCGGACAATTAAGATGGACGTCATGAGTGATGTGAATGAATGAGACGGCGAGGGACCCGATGCTGTTTACATGCACGTACGGGGACTATTTGTCTCTAGACTGATGAAATGTGACACACAACGTTTGGTGGTGACAACTATTCTGTGCTGAAAGGCAGCTATTTACTTACTGTTGATAATGTCGCTGTTTACCGTGTTATAAACGCAATAAGGTACTTGAGGCTGTACTTTATCTTCAGTAATGTTGTTCGGTCGTTCAGCCTCTCGTACCTTATTGCTTTAATATGACAGACGGAGAGGGGGAAAGCTTTGAGTGGGAATCAACATCAAATCGAATCACTAAATTGACTTCTAAATGTCCTTCAAGACAAACAATTTTTTTCATTTGAAGAATTAGGGGGGAGGGGGGGGGCAACAGAGGAACCGCTTTGGAAAAAAATATATATATTCCGATGCTGAGCCTCTGAATACACACACATGTCTGCACAGTGTGTGAGAGAGAGTGTGTGTGTGTGTGTGTGTGTGACAGCTTTAACAGAGATCACACTTCCCCGGCTCTTCTTTTCTGCTCTGCTGGCTTTGACCTTCCAGTATCGATCTCTCTCAACGCTCTTAAAACCTTCCTGTCCCCCCCCCCCCCCCCCCCCCCACCGCCGCCACAGCTTCTTGTGTCTCAAAGTTGACGTGAACCTCAACCTTGTTTCTAAAAACGCTCACGTCTAACAACATGAAAACATCCCTGTAATTACTGAAAGAGGGGCAATCACTGACTGCAGGATCCCAGGATGATGTGCTGCTGATGAGGAGGCAGCAGGGAGCAGCGACTCACACTGTACCACGCTGACTGCAAACCCAACGCACAAAGGAGCATTTCCACTCCTGAACGCTTCCTCTCTGCTGGAGGTCACTTGCATTGACCTTAACCCAAAGTCCCTTCACCCCCCACCCCCACCCCCCCTCCAGCCTTACCGTCTCCCACCAGCTGCAGCAGAGCCAGGTCCAGGGGCCGCTTCCAGCGGGAGTTCTTGTGCAGCGCGATGCCGTAGCCTGTGGTGGCAAACACCTTCCCAGAGCCGATGGTCATCACCTGGTGGAGTGACGCGTGAACACATCACACATTGGGGGGGTGGGGGGGGATTCGTCCTTCAGCTCCCAGGACGAGTAAAAGCAACGTGACGCATGCGTGTCGCACGTGTCATATCTAAGCGCTGAATGGGTTCGGCATGTGAGTACTCTCCTTGTGTGTCTAACTCGCCCCCAGAAGGGTGTTAAAACTTGGAAATGGTGAAAGGCTCCTAATCAGATTCAAACACACCGGCAGCCAAAAGGAAACACAAATCAGCTTAATTGCTGGTGCGATGTGATTAATGCAAAACATTTGGCCGAGCTCTAAAATCAACGTCTCAGAGCCTTAGAGCGGGACTTTGTCTCAGTTGAAGGCGTCATTACTGCAGCGGTGTCTGGGACCTTATTACCAAGGATCCCTCTGCAGGACTTTCACACTCGCCCTGGGAGCTGAATCACATGCAAACCTATAAATAAATCAACACGGCCGAAAAATGACAATATGCGGGACCAAAACAAGCTACGGGCTGTGAGGGACACATATTAATGCGGCGGGGGGTGTTTCATTAATTCAGTGCAGATGAAGCGCCTGTTGTGCCTGTTGTGCTGCAGTCGGTTTGTCGCATGCTGGAGATCCGTCGGTTGTGGCTGGCAGCGCGTGTGAGGACGCACACATCAATGTCCTACCTTACAGCCCTCGTCCTTTCTGGCCATATAGTTCAGCACCGCTGCATCATAAATGAAGGCATCCAGCTTCCTGCAGGGGAGGAAAGGATGAGGCCAATTACAACCGAGAAGTGGAAATCATTGACTTGGAGCTGGACATTAAAGAGAGACAAAATGAGGAGGGACGGTGGACCAAAGCTCTGCTCTGCTGAGACAATGCCTGGCATTGCATTCTGGTCCTTCTTCTGCACTGTGACCATCTAGAAAACATCCGGGAGGGGGGGGGGGTGCAGATATCCTGTAATATAGACTTTCTGTATTAATTTTTTCCTCTGTTTCTTCTGAGACAGATAAATGGTCCAAAGTGAGAGACGGGCCGAAGACGAGGTGGATGATGTAAAGGAGTGCATCATGAGGTTTGTGTTGTTGATTGTCCCATTAAACATTTGAACCCTCATCTTCAAGCATCACCCCCCCCCCCCATTTTATGGCAAGTGTGCTTTTCGCCCCCCTGGGCAGATAATAAACCTGCCTCGTTGAAGACAAGTGGCAGCCAGCGCTGAGGCGGCAGGTCCCCCCCCCCCCCTCCTCCTCCTGCACTGCGGCTGCAGCTAGCATGCATTATTTAAAAGTTCCTCCTATTCTTTGCTCCTATTCTATTCCTCGCCCTGCGCCCCCCCCTCCGGGAGCCCTGATGCTGATGGGGCTGCATAGGTTACAGCTGCTGAGGCAGGTCGCGACAAACAAAAGGCTCCTAGGATTGAAAGGAGGGGGGGGCGCTGGTTAAAAATACAACTATGTTCATGTGTGGAGAGGCGGTGTGTGTTTGACTAGTGGAGCCCAGGAGGGAGCGCAGCACAAAGGTGAAGAGAGGTTTGTTATCGGGGGGTCACACACAGAAGGAGGAACGGGATGGCGAAGCATGAAGAGCAGCGATGGCGTGAGGGTCGGGATGGACGGGGGTCCAGAAGCACGGAACCTTCCAACACGTTGGAGAAACTCAAACTCAAAAAATTTGAATATATATATATGTACATCGTTCGTACAATGTCCTTCAGCTACGGCGGAGGCAACCAGGCGAGTTGGTCTGGATTGTGAAAATCAACGTTTGGCCCCAAATAACCACCAAGGTCCCGTTGGAGCAGGCTGATTGGCGTGATGGGGACTCGTTGCTGTGGACGTTGGAGCCTTACAAACACACCGGGTGGACCTTTGCGCCCGTGGCCTCGGTTTCTATCGGGTCTCCTGTGCTCTCCTTACCCAGACTTGAGGTTCTCGATGGCCTCCTCCACGCTCTTCTGGTTGTTGCGGATCATGTACTGGTGCATGTTGGGGTAGTTGGAGCGGATGTTCTCCTCCGTGCTGCCGTTGGGCACCGTGCCGAAGCGCAGCGGCGGGTACTGCTCCGTGGGCTGCTGGAACTGCGGAGCAGAGGGAGACGAGAGCCGTGGGAGGGAGTTAAGGAGCAGGACGAGCTCGACGTCTTCTCCCCGAAGGCATTTCACTCGCCGATAACCCAGGCGACTCGCTGGGATCAACCTTCTTCGTTCCCTCTGCATCTCCCGCTGGTTCACTTTTATAAATGCGGTACCTTCTTATCCGACAGCCCCGACACCGTGTCGATGTACTCCTCCTGGATCATGAAGGCAGCCAGGTTGGCGGTGTAGGAGGCCAGGAAGATGACAGCGAAGAAGGCCCACACCAGCACCTGAGGGGGGGGGGATAGGTACAGGGGCTCAGGCTGACAGGTGTGGAAGTACTTTAAGATCTGAAAGCAACACTTTCTTTGCCCATCTCATCGCTGAACCCTGAAAAGGGACACGGTGTCATGCCTGGACGGTTCAGGCGTGTTTGTCTCTGCGAGAAAAAAAGTGTCCCTGCAAATGTGTCCATTTCTTACTCGGAGTGACAATTCCTTGTCATATGCATGAGGGACAAATGGTAACAATAGTAATAGTTTAGTTGTATTGGTATTTGACTCTTAAGCAATTTAATATTTCCCCTCCTTTTTAATAATCTTGTGGAATATTATACTTTTTAATTCGCCACGTTTATCATAGAGCTATGGCTATATATATAGTACAATCCACACTTCTTCACCTGACCCAAATTACTTGAGCGCATTCAGAGGATCCTGTGAAAGGCGGTTTAGGGACTTGGCGCAAAGATCTTTCAGCTGTGCAGACGTGCTGCTTTTATTTCTGCGAGCCAGCCAGGATCAAGTGAGAGAAGTGGAACATCAGTGCTCCCACAGCGCTCCGTCTTCATGCCAAAAGTTAACTTGCACAGTCTTCTTAGTCAATACAATGAGAAATGGGGCGAGAGAGGCTTGACTTACATCACGTCATTTTGCTGACGCTTTTATCCAAAGCAACTTACACTGCATTTTTAACCCATGTTCTTTCTGCCCGGGGAGCAGTTAGGGGTTGGGTGTCTTGCTCATGAGGACATGACGCATGGGGCAGCCGGGGTTCAAACCGCTGACCTTGTGGTTCCCATCATTCACCATCATTTACAGGGGAGTGATCTCAGTGAATGAGAGGGAAGCGTTTCGCTGACGAGGATTTGGAGGGTTGAAGGACGACTTCTCACGTACAATGACTTCTTGATGGGGGTCGTGACCCCTCTTATTCGACTTTAATGTATGACATTGATTAAACATTGACAGGGAGCATGCAGGGATGGACACTGATGACCTGACATGTGATACGGTGCCATTATGTGAAATGGTATCACGTTGGAAAGTTGTCTTTTGGGTGCGTTTAAAAGAATCGCCTGTGTGAAGCCAGGCTGCGATTTAACTAAAAACAACAACATTCCCGGAGAAACGGAACCGAGATCGGCTCTTCTGACCCCCGCTGCGCCGCCCACGGAGCAGCTAATGGCCTCTTGTGATGATTGGGGTAGTTGTGGGAAGCACTTGTGACAGTCGGGAGAAAAGAGGCACCTGGAGTTGCTCCCCCCCCCGAGGCTCTGATTTCTCTCCTCATGTGGAGGGAACGCAGAGTAACAGCAGGATGTGCTGTGAGACAAGTGAAGGGACCCTCAAACTGATTGCACTGGTGCATGAAACTCACATGTATTTATAAATGTATACATAAATATATATATACAGTATATATATAGCAAGAGCTGTTTGGGAAATCTCGACGTTTGGCCTGAAGAACACAGACGAGAAGCAATAGATCCCCTGAAAAAAAGTGGCAGCTCTGTAGACGGATCAGTTCCTTTGCTCACGTTCTGGAGCTAATTATAATTTTCTTTGATCTGCTTTCATTTGCAAAACCAAGCAGACTTTTAAAATAAGTATCAGTTTCTGACTGAACAAACGGAAATGTGATCGATTCTGATACATACGCAACTTGGACTTCTTCCTTTCACCAGCGAATGGACGCCCTCTAGTGCAGCTCCCAATGGATAAAGAGGCTGGAGGGACTCACCATGATCTTGCTGGTGGTTCCTCTGGGGTTCTCCACAGGCACAGAGTTGTTGAAGACCAGCGCCCAGAGCAGCCACACAGACTTCCCTATGGTGAACTTGGATCCACCCGACTCTGAGGGAGGGAGAGACAGCGCGACTTGAGGAGACACTGTGGCAGACATTAGCCAATCCAGAAGGTAGATCATGCAAGAAGCTGGAGAAGAGCAGCAGAGCCTTTCTGTAGCCTCAGAGGAAGAGTTGACACGGAAGAGAGGAGAGCTCAAAGGCTTTGAGGAAGAGGAGGCACAGAGGAGACGACATGCACCTTCCTGTCACAGCAGGTGTGCATAATTCCACCTGTGTCAGTCTGTCACAAAGCAATGAATGAGATGATTAAAGATGAATGTGGCAACGAGCTAACGGCTCGGAACAAACGATGAACTGACAAGTACTGTAAAACTGTCAAAAACAAGCGCCGCCGCGCCGCCGCTGTTTGTTTTATCATAAATAAACAAGCGTGAGCGGGGGCGTGGAGCGATTGTTGCCACAGTGGGAAAAAGCTGGAACGCTTTGCATAATTTGAGCAAACTCCCTCATCGAATCACCCCCCCCCCCCCCTGCCCCATCCCGGCTTGCATAACTGTCGAAGTGACAAGTCGGTGCTAATGCTGCGTAGCGGCGCGGTGGGCCGACCGCGGCGGCGCCTCTTACTCTTGGCGCTCTGCAGGCTGCGGTTGTATCCCACGGGGCTGAAGAACTCAAAGATGAAGACGGTGACAGCCACCACCGACAGGCACATCACGAACATCATCACCCACACCGCCGGGCTGTAGGGCTCTGCAACACACAACCACACGGTCGCCTTTCATCTCTGGAGCAGCACTTTGTCAAATGGAGGGAACAAACACACACGTCCTGCTCAGGAGGATCCAAAATAACAACCTGAGAGAACACGAGAGGATTCGAACGCCTTCTTTTAATTGCGTCGTGTACTTCAAAGGTCACGCTAGCACACATGGACTCACCAACGTCGTCCATCAGAGGTTCTCTTCATCACCGTTTGTACCACGCCGGCGCTGACCTGTGCATGTTCACGTGTTCTCAACGACGACGTCCCGAGAGCACTCTCACCCCGACCACGGCCAGGGCGCGTGGTTACCACTGCGCTGATTATAGCACGCTAGTGTTGCTAGCAGCACGTAAACGCTCTGATCATGAAGCACAACCCTGAGACGTCTGATATTGGGTCTAACGTACAGCAGAGTACATTTATTTAAGTGTCAAAAAAAGCAACAAAGCTGCACCTGAACTGGTTGACATTGGGGTTCTGTTAAGAAGCACTGGGAACGAGCCTTTTGTTTGATGCAACAGAACAAGGTGAAACTGGAAAAGGTGTCACACCTGGAGGAGTCCCACAGCTCCACACCGCATGACAAAGACGACGGGCGTAGTTCACAGCCTCCGGGTGGAGACGGGAGGAGGAGATTATCTCCTCTCCCGAGGAAAGCAAAGGGGAGAGGGGGGGGGGGGGGTCGACCTGCTGTCTGAAGAAGATTCATCATTCGTACGGATACTCAGAAGCAGCAGTGAGCAGCATCTGGAACGCGGTTCGATCACAGGAGCATGAATGTTTATTACTAATCATAACACAGTTCACTTTCATCTCATCCAAAATTTCCCAATTTTTGTTCACCAAAAGGGAAAGAACACAGAGTTTAGGGCGTTTGATAAAGATTTTTCCGCTGGCATCTCCAGAAATGCTCTCTGAGGAGAACTCTAAGTGGTAGAAATAAAATAAAAGTATTAACTCCTGTTTGTGGTCACAGCAGCTGATCATCAGGTTCTGAAATGAACCTAAAGTGACATTTCATTAACAATCATGAGGACACAAACAAACAAACACATCAATAGGAAGAAAAGAAAAATAAGTGAGGTCCTTCTTTCGAAGTCAAAGGGGCAATAGACCTTCCTCTGAAGGACGATTGAGCTTCTCGCATTACGCTCGAGGTCAAGGGCAACAGTTCAATTGATTTTAAATTGTTGATGATCATGTGCTCGTTGTAAAGACCTCTGTTTTTCATTTCATCCTGCACGCAGAGATTTGAGAGAAAAAATACTCTCACACCGATCCAAATTAAAAAGTTATTTCTGAGAGATCAATTCATTTATAGTTATAAGTACGAATGCAGAGGAACTGGTCCAAATCTCCCAGGAGGCCGCTGTCAGTGTGAAACCGTCACGTAGAACCGGACCAAGTTGAAGGATCTTTATTTTAAAAATGCGTGTTTTCATTCCACTTCACGCAGATTTAAATGCATGATCCAAAAGTGTTTGCTTTGAACGCTTTGAATTCGTTCAGCCTAATTTGAATGTATTTACTCATTTCTGCTTTTAGGTTGGAGAACTGTTTCAAACTCGATTACAGCCGCTGAGTTTACAAAGGAGAATAAGCTTTTTTTTTTTCATGAAGCCTTCACACAGAGCGAATACACCTGTTTTCATTATTTTGCTATTAGTTCAATTAAAGGATTTGTTTTTTCCGGCACCGGATTTATTTCATGCATATTCTGGAGGCTGTTTATGATTTTGTATCCCAGTAAAATGACTTTGTGTTGGTTTTAATCCACTCTGCATCCCTCTGGTTAAGTCAAAAAAGAGCTTGGCAGTGAATGTGTGTAAATAATTACACGGTGCACCGCAAACACTTAAGATGCCGTTTGATTTATTGTCAGCCGCGGAGTGTAAAGCAGCTGCGAGTTGTTCTGGAAGCGCCTTCAGCCTTGTTTCATTCCCGTTTTAATCCACATTCATGCACTCGCTCCTAAATCCACGCGTTTAACCGGCGAACGCCAGCAGAAGACGTGCTCTCTGGGACGCACACCAGGGAGCCGCCACGTACACCTGCCGCAGGTTGCTGTGAGCAGATCCAACGCAGGCAGGAGGGGTCGAGGTCGAGGTTAATGAGGTGTACGCCGCGCACTTCCTCGGGGGCATTTAAGCAGCAGTTTGCTACCTAAAGTGACAGCATCATTTATTCATCGGGTTTGCCAACACGCTCCCAGCAGGTCCAGAATCTTACTTTAAGACATTCTCAGCACACAGCAAAGGGAGCTATTCGCTAATTAGGACGTTTGAATGGAATCCAGTTTCCACGTGGGACATGTGACAGCCACAGTGTCCTTACGTAGCCTCCATGCTCTGGGTCTTATTACTGGTATAGTGTGCACCTGGAGTGTTTATTATGCAAATATCATGTGCATTTATTATTAAATCAAATTTGCACCTGAAAGACAAGTGCACAGGGAAATGGAATCTTGTACTACATTTTGGCTTGCAGCCCTACACGAGGCATTGATCTAACAATGGAAACATCTTGTACCTTATAAATATCGCCATAAAGTGACGCAGACGTTTACCCGCAGGAAGAGGACTTAATTTGTTAAATGTCACCACTGCTTTTGAAGAGAAGGATGGTTGTTTGCAGAATACCAAGCAGCATCCTCTTAAGAAACGAGAGGGAATCATCATCCGATTGGTGGAAGATCTCGGCGGGTGGCCGTTTGTTCGCCTTTGTGAAAAGTGATGGCTGAAGAGGATTCACGTCCATTTAAACGCCAACTTCAAGTCCCTAATGAAGATGTACTTTGAACCATGTGAGAATACGGTCATTCATTTTTAACAAAAGTCAAGAATGCCTTATTGTGAGAAAATCTCCTGATGGTTTCAATCACAGAGACAGCTGCAGAGCGTCAGAGAGACATCGGCGGGCTTCAGCCCGGCGGCCAATCAGCAACCAGCTGAAACACAGGGCGGAGTGAGTGGAATCACTCATCGTTGAATCAGATCAGCTCCTGTGAGGCTCTGCTAAATGGACATTTCTTTGATCCTTATTTCACGAGGTGAGTCCACGAGAGGACATTTGTTCTCACGGAGTAGAATGTGACACCCGGGAGACGCAAGATCCAAGATACAATAAAGGAGCCAAAACAAAAGGATGCGAAGATGATCTCAGGCAGGATGTTGACGGGTGGCTCCACGCATTTAATCTCACCCTCACACCTGAAGCAGTGCATCATGGGACACTTGGGAGCCATCCACGGATCCTTTTGTTGCAGCTGTCTGCGGCTGCTGACTTCCACATATCCTCCTGGAAAGCGCAGGCCCCCGGAATCGGCAGCTCGCCGCCCCGTGGCGGTCCAAACGGGTTGTTATCGTCCCGGCTAAGCTCAGTGTCCCGACCGTGGGGGCGTTGAACGCGTCTGCTAAAGAACCCGCGGCGGCAAACGGCGTCTGGCGAAATGGCATTCCTCCGTTAGCACGTGTCTCAGCTATGTCAGAGCGGGGGACGGGAGGCGAAAGCACTTGAATGTTTGTCGGCGTGAGAAGGTTTCCAGCTGGCAGGAGGCGCGTGACTGGATTGTAAATGCAGCCATCAGAGCTGCTGCTCGGCTCATTAGGGGCCGTTAGGCTTTACTTAGTCACAGGGGCCTTTTTGTGTCTCACTGTATTTTCGCTCATGTGTGAGGACACACAGGCATTTTAAGGCATTTTGTTGGATATTGTTGTGTATACCTTTTCAATAATTGATATTGCTCCACTATTTTTTTTAGGTTGTATGTTGACTTGGATCCACCCGACTCTGAGGGAGGGAGAGACAGCGCGACTTGAGGAGACACTGTGGCAGACATTAGCCAATCCAGAAGGTATATCATGCAAGAAGCTGGAGAAGAGCAGCAGAGCCTTTCTGTAGCCTCAGAGGAAGAGTTGAAATGCAAATATTTTCGAACCGGGAGGAGAAGTTGTTGCCGGAGCAACCAGCCTGTCATTTGTTCTTGATTACTTAAATGTAGGTAATCTGTTCCTTTGCGCTGTGGCCGGTATCTATTGATCTGGGCTGTTTTATTCCTGCTGGTCTTCTCTAATTCTCCCTAAACGGCTCACACAATGACACAATCTTTCTGCCTCCCTGCTTGCTCCACTTCATCTTCTTCACTTGATTGTTTCTTTCACCCGCGACCTTTCCTGGCATTTCTCTGTTGCCTGCTAACCCCCCCTCCTAACAATGCATAGCATGCTTACAGAACCCACTTATTATACGGCTTCCAGATAAACGTCCTCTGACAGAAGGACGGATGTTCTCCGCTATGCGAGTATGAAGTAGATCCCTTAAGGGAGGACAAGTACAAGTCTCTGAAGTGAGAGCATAAGTCCACTCCTGCAGCAGACGTATTTCATGGATGGATCGACCTCGCTCAGGGGGGGCTTAAGATTTACAACCCATATCTGTAGGTAGCGCATTGAGCGCTCCAAGCTCACTCCATAACCTTCGAGAACAGATGTAGGAGGACAGAGATCGTCCAGAGCTGTTTATGAGTCATTTTAATCCAGGCAGGAGTTATTAATACTAACAATGTATTATTCAGGACCCGAGGTGGCGTACTGTATTTGTTTAAATTGATCGGTATAGCAGCAGGCAAAACCAGAACCAACCAAGTAAGTAATTTACACATTGTAGTGTTGTAGTGTTACATTGTAATGTTACATTGTAGTGTTGTAGTGTAGTAGTGTTACATTGTGGTATTACTGTGTAGTAGTGTTACATTGTGGTGTGGTAGTGTTACATTGTAATGTTACATTGTAGTGTTGTAGTGTAGTAGTGTTACATTGTAGTGTTGTAGTGTAGTAGTGTTACATTGTGGTGTGGTAGTGTTACATTGTAATGTTACATTGTAGTGTTGTAGTGTAGTAGTGTTACATTGTGGTGTGGTAGTGTAGTAGTGTTACATTGTGGTGTGGTAGTGTTACATTGAAGTGTGGTAGTATAGTATTGTTACTGAGTAACAGAGATCAGTAAGCATCCTCAAAATATGAATATCAATATACTCTTTCAGATTTCCACAGTTCTCCCTAAGTCCTGTTTTCAAGTCTTAATGCTAAGCTAACTGCTTAATGTTTGAGAATTTGCATATTTTGCAGGACGTTTATCCATTACTTTTCATCATTGGCTTTAAGTTAACATTTCTTAAACTAGTCGTTAAGAGAATATTCAGTTCAGAATTCAGAATATTCAGTTTTTGGGGTATTTTCCAGCAGAATATGAACGTGACTGATCACTGGGTCATGATCTGAGAATAAAATCCTCCTCAGTACCAGGCCCATCGCACAGAGTCAGAGTTGTTTGCCCATCTGAATGCACCGCTGGAAGCTAATAAGTCATTTTATCATATCGTCCCATCTGGCCCGCACAATACGCACAAACACACACATACACTCACACACACACACACACACAGAGCAGCATGTCAAACAGCCGCCGTTGAGATTAAAACATCTGAAAATATCTGCGACCGCTCTATTGCTCATTTTATCAAACGCATTCAACCTCAGCCTCACTCTTTTGTGTCTGGTTTATATCTGTACACGACACACACACACACACACACACTCACATACACACACACACACACAGACTCACATATATTCTCTATGCTCCTCTCTTTTTTTGGTTTGAATTACTCGGTCCCAAACTCTTCTGGCCTTTTCTTTTTTTAGTCTAAGAAGATTTGTGAATTAAGACCTTTTATATTAGCGGAGGGCGACTGAATGAGACGTATAATTAACTAAGAAAATAGGAGACAGAAAGTGAGAATGGAAGAAAAGGAAGAAAAAAAACTCCACCAGGGGCCTCATTTGGATGCTGCGAATATCGAAAAGTCAAAAGTCCAGATTGCGGTGAATCTTTTACTGGGTTTTGCAAGTTATCAGAACCGCTGCGTGACACTGCCTCCGTTTAATCCTTTTAATGTCATCTTCTGATAACAGCCGCAGATGGTGCAGAGAAAGGAACCTCTGTCCATGTGTAAAATACAGATGTGTACTCATGTGTTTGAATTTCAGGTCACATGGTCACGATGATATTGATTCAATTGAATTCATTTTATTCTGTACAGCTTTTGCTGTTGTCAAGCAACGACCTGGAGTTCGAGGATCTGAGGGTCTCAGGTGTCGGCCATTCAGTGATTCAAAAACCTATATACCTCTATTTTTTATTTAATTGCAAGGGATATAAAGACTTTAACATCCGTCTGTTTTTCTCTAGAAAACGTGCTTGTGTGAAAATAAGTCCTTCAGCGTACGTCATTGATCGATATCCAAAGCAAAAAGGTCTTTTCCTTTGTCCTGTTGTTCAAGACCTGCTTGATTGAACAATAGATGATTTACATAACACCTCCTATAGTCATTACAAGGATAATTAATAAATAATCTGTTCCATCTGACCTATATTTTTGAATGATCACCTCATTAGGACTTTCATCTTTTCATCTTTTCATCTTTCAACATGTTCAGAACAAAAAACCCAGTTTGATACCTGAGGGTTTTTTGTGAGCATAAAAGTTTCCAGATATTGATATTCAAGAAGTTTGAGTTTTGGGGCTTTTTGTGCTAGTTCCTCCACCATGTTTCTCTAAATTGAAAAGCCTTTTGTACCTGTAAACACAATAAAATGGATTTTGACAATCTTCCACTTCAGCAGTAAAATAACAGCAGGTCAATACTTTGAAATCTCTAGTTCTTCAATATCGTCCATCAGAAAAACACTGCTGAAGCTTTTCCATTGACTCAAGTTTGGTTTTCTGCAAAAGTCTCAAGTCTGTGAAAATAATCCAAAATTCCCTTTTTGTTTGATTCAGGAGGAGAGACGATGTAAATCAGTCATTGAGGTTCAGAAATTATACTATATTTTCCTTATGTTATTTGTTTAATGTCTTTTATAGGCCTTTCTACTGGAATCATTTGATCTGAGTATTTTGTGCGTGATTGGAATTCGAATGGACTTCATTTCCTTCATTCAGTAGTCAGTAATCGCTCAAATAAACCGGCTTCCTTCTGACGTTAAAAATGCTGAACTCGACTCACCGAGGAAAGCGGAAGGCGACACGGTTCCGTTGCTGCGAGAGACCATGACGCTGATGCCGGTCTCCACGAACGGAACGGAGAACTCCACGACCTCCGACCTCTCCTCGTTGATGGTGAGAGACCCGATGGCCATGTCCGCTCTGTTGGACACCACCTGGAAAAGAGGACGCCTGCGGTTGGATCCTATTCAATAGTTGGAGAATATAACATACTGATTATAAAAGGGGACAAAAGCCCGGCGGCCCCTCTGAGGCTCCCAGAAAGTCCTCTTCCTCTATCAACTTCTTACATTGTTGTCGCCTGTCAATCAAAGAGCACATGTTTGTTCCGCCTTCATTCAGCCGTGATGGCTGAGTCAAGTGGAACCAGTGAGGTCAACTGGAAGTAGTTCACGTGAGTCTGTATTATCGAACAGTCGGGACAGAGCATTCAGGGCCAGCAGGTTGTGAGTTCATCAGGCCGGAGACTTCTCTTCATCGACTCGTGAGTTCAAGTGCGTTTCCATGAAACGACACAATTACACCATGTCATCAAGCCCAACTGAATGTTCACTCTGAGGGATAACCTTTATCAGACGAGTTTCCATTCTTAGCGTAACACGTCCTAATTACCATCGTAATGAAATATAATAATTTACCATATGGAAAGGCATGAAGCTGATTGAATGGAAGTGAATGTGAAACCTCCTCAGGATGAATACAAAAAGAAAAAGATGAAGTTTACTTTGTAAAATCAACAGTTTCTTTTTGAAGCCTTTTCAAAGAACATTTCTGCCGAAGGTTGATCTGATAGAAAGTTTAGTTCTGTCTGTCAAGATCTTTCATTCCACTTTAATTATTCCATTCAATCCAACAAGGTCCAAGTATCTGAGGAGTCTGTAACACCTGCGATACTCCTGTTCAGTAGAGAAAAAGGCGTAAAAAATGACAACCTGAGTGAGTCTTTTGTTTAAAGAAGGAGGTAAAAAGCAGTGTGACATTTAGAGGAATGGCTCAAGTGATTGTCTAAGTGGGGCTTAGACGGAGAAGACAAAGACAGGGTTCATTTAAAAAGAATCATCCCTTTATATGTCATTTTGTATTTCTTGACTACTTATATAAGCTGAAGGAAGAGGTTTGAAGTTAAATAAAATGACATTCATAATACTGGCACTTTGTTATAGTTTTTCCCAACCAATTACCCAAATGTCGTTATTATGTCATCAGTAAAATTGTATTTGAATGCGAGATTCTCCACAAAAGATATCACTGGCGTTCGTAAAACTTTTTTAAAAAGAGACATTTTGCACAGTTTGTCTCCTGTGCGCACAGACAAACTCCACTGAAAGGAGTGAGCGGCTTAATGAGCTGAGGGGCAGAGAGAGAGAGTCACACACCTGCATCTCTGAGGTCTATCTGAGACAAACGCCTTGTAAACAACAACATCTGGACTATGAGCAAATACTGAGAATATTTGAAGCTAACGCACACGCATACACACACCTACACACACACGCACACTTATTTGTGACCTTTGTTCTGTGAGTTCATGATTTAATGAGACATATGAGACGCATTTCTTTGTTTTGCTTTCACTTCTGTCTCAGCCGCCTGTTGTTGTTTTTGTTTTGGTCCCAGTTTGGTAAACATTGGGTAAACTCTTGACCAACACTAAAAAAAGTAAGCACTGAAAGAAAAATGCCCTAATTTTCAAAAAGGTCTTGACCTAAAATAACTTAAAATAAACACGGTCCTCACAATGTCAGAAGTACAAGTCCACACATACACACAGAAAAGGACACACGGCAATAAATTGCATCCCTGTCTGACTTTGTGTTAAACCAACCTCCGTTAATCCAGCCACCAGAGGGGGATTGGCATCAGTATCTGCCAACACACGCACACACACACACACACACACACACACACACACACACACACACACACACACATGCACACAAAGTCTCACAGTCTTTCTCCTACACTAACCCTCCTGACAAGCCCCCTCCATCTCCTCCCTCTACGTCTTCCCTTTTGGAGACAATCCTCTCTCCCTCGGTCACGTTTTAAAGGATAATGAAGCAGAACAAAAAATATTTCACTGGAGCCCAATTAAACACCCCTTTTTATAAATACAATAAAATAATTAAAAATAACAGAAGAAGAATGAATGACTTGGCTGCTGTATAGAAAATAAAGTGAAATACGTAGCAACAACATCAGGGAAACAAAATGTTTAAATAAACTACTCTAAGCTAAATTATATATATATATATAATGATAATCATACATATCCTCATTATACGTCCTGGTTCTTTCAGGCAACGTTTAATCAACTGTTTAGAAGCCACCCTCCAATCAGCTTTACACTGACTACATTTGTTGCTTTTTGGATAAAGTGCTAAATTTCTAGCCATGCAATACAAGCCATCAGACCCCCTACCTCTCCGACCATGCCGTTCCACTCTCCGTCGATATTCTTTCCGTGCCTCCCATTCGTCACCAGGTAAAGGTCGTAGGTGAAGCCCACTATTTTGGCCAGTCGCTTGAGGACGTCGATGCAGAACCCTTTGCAGCAGTGCTTCATGGGCCCGGTGCCGTCCACCACCAGGCTGAAGAGAAAGGACTCATGGCTGAACAATGCTGTGATGCGTACTGCGTGTCTTACTGTTACACCGGTGGTTACGGATAATAAAACTGTATTCCTGATGACATACAAATTAAATTAAAGAGTGTCTTTGAGTGTCTTTAGGTTTTAAAATAAATTATTATTATTACTGAGGGAGGTAAGGTTGGTATGAAAGGACTGTGATTGGATTCAGACTGAAAGTTTGGTATTAAGACTTCATTTATCTTCATTTGGAGATCTTGTGAGGAATCATGAATCAGAAATATCAATCTGCAAATATCACTGAAAGCCTTTTTCCTGTGAGAATTTGAAAGCTCACATATGAATGAAGTGCGTTTTGATCTCCGTCACTCGAGTGGCTGCTTCGCCCCACATCAGCTGTCCACATCGAGTGCCCATGTGATGGACCTTGAGACATTTGTGGCAGCTATGGCAACCCCACGGGCCTGTTGCCTAGCAACACAACTTTGCACTACTGCGTTTTCCTCAAAGCCAAAGTACAGTTACCTCCTCTTTATTTCGTTAATTTTCTGTTGCTATCTTGGCAGCAGATGTGAAAAAGCTCATTATGATGATGTCCTAATGTTTAGCGTATATTATAACTGATTGATAGACCCCCTGTTCATGAAATTAATATTTCTTGAGCTGAAGTTTGGTTATTATGCAATAAGTGGTTGTCTTCGAACGTAGGAAAGATTCTGAGTAAAACATTGTTAAATTTAAGGGCTGAAGTAAATCTAAAACTAGACCTTGATGGACAGCTGAGAACAAAAGCATAAAAGACGACAATACACAGTTTGTGTATCTAGTATGATGCCAATCCCCCTCTGGTGGCTGGATTAACAGAGTATGCACGTCAAAATATGGCTCAACACATTTGTATGAAGGAGGAAAAAAGACAAGCTAGTAACAGTAGGTTGATTTTCAGGAGAAAATAAACTTCTCTCCCAGCCAGTGAAACTGATGGAGGAAGATGTCTTTATCTCCTCATTGGCAGGAAGGAAGCTTATCTGGGATGGACCAGAAGCCCAAGCTCTCACACACACACACACACACACACACACTCTGCCCCCCCCCCCCCCCCCCCTGACTTTTACCTAGTGAGCCATAAATGCCCATGAACCACCGAGCGGTTTGTTTGATGTGTCACATCCTTTATGATCAGAAGTCAGTAAGGATTCTGTGTCGTGTTGTTTGTTGCATCATTTGGACTCCGGTCTCATCTTTGGTCTCATTTTACACCACATAGTGTCTGCTGACTGCATTGTAAGTGCCAATACATTTTACATTTTACTCACTTTACGTATAATAACATCTTCTTCTAATCTTAATAACATCATTGGCATTGTAGCACCAGTTTAAAGCTGCTGAAGTTAGCAGCATTTTTGTGTTTTTGAAGAGACGTTTCTTATTCCCCGGATTGATTAAAAGACAATTAACCTGCGTTTTGCTGTGTGGTTTCACACTTCTTTCTTGGTTTTAATGAGCAGCTGTAACAAAATGGTGCTAACTGCCTGCTGCCAGGTGTCACCTGACTACAGGTATCCGTAGCTTTTGTGAGGAAAAGTAATCTTCTACCAGGGATAATTGGATTATTTTTTACTTGGGGTCTAATCCTCTGTGCACAGCAGCACCCAGAGATGGAAAAGATTCACTCTTGTTCATGGAAGCTTGGTCAGACAATTCAATTTGACCAGGGATCCCAGATGTTCTCTATATAAAAGTATCATTCTATCTTCTTCTGAGCATCTCGGCCTTTGGCTACGATAAACCGCAGGTTGTCTTTTATTCCGGCTCCATTCACACCTGGAGCTGTTTTCTGCTTTCTTGTCTTCTTTTTTTTAGCGGATATCATCAACAGGTTTGCAGAATGAACCTTTTCCATGAGAACGGGTGCTTTAAAGAAAACAGGTTTGTGTCGTCATGGCAGCGTTTGTTAGCCGTCGTCCGACCAGCAGAAGCAAACAACAACAACAACACTGATGAGAACAACGGCTCGCTCGGCGTTACCTCGTGTTGACGGGCATCCGACAGGGGACCGAGTCGCGGATGCAGGAGCTGGTTCCCGGGTCGGCCGGCTCCACGATGACGAAGGGCCTCTCCCCCAAGGTGACCACCCGCAGGTGCTGCGAGTCGTCCAGAGGCTTCAGGAAGGAGCCGTAGCGAGACCAGGGATGGTAGCGCAGACGGAGGTGGCCGTTCTCCCACCAGCCGACCTGGAAACAAACGACCACGGCGACGTTGGGGTCTCTTCTGGGTTGAAAAACAGGCGTCAACTAAAGACCGAGTCCACTACATAGACCCAGTGACTCGATGGGAGCGACGGCAAATCTGCCTTTTTCGTTGTTCCAGATGTGGTGTCATATATTCAGACGTTATTTGCATGGAGACAATTGTCATGTGAAAGGGCAAGACGCGGTTGCAGGGATTTGTGAAAAATCATGCAGAGCTGCTCAAAACCCGCAGAGACACAAGATGGGATCCACAGCGAGTCAAATACACACACATGTCTTTCTCATTTACATAATACACCTTCCTTGAAGTCTACTAGACCCTCACGCCGACCTTAACCCTCCGTTATCCCACCAAGGAAAACCTTCTAGGATTTAGTTACACTGACCACTAGTACTGGTTTTGTTAGAACCAATAACAAGGAGCAACGCATTCATGAAGAGACACAAATGATGAGTGTGCAGTAACACACTTCAGGGAGAAGTCCTCCAGACGACCCCTCCAGCATCCTTAGCATGACCAGAAGTAAATGCTCTCTATCGGCCTGTAAACACCAAACACAACTCTAATAGGGTTATTCACACACACACACACACACACGCAGGGCCTGGACCCTTGGATTGCCAGCTCAGCAAAAGCCAAGAACTGAATGTAAATTGTCTTCCTCTCGGTTACCATGGAGACCAGCAGACCTTCAATCAATATCAATAACAACAAAAAACACTAAAGCCAACTTAAGGTAAAAAAGTCGTATTTACATGTGAATATGTTAAAAAGGTCTGTTTGGTATTCACTGCAATCCCTTCCTTCTTGAAAGAATGTACCAAAGTCAATTATCTCTGACATTAACATTACAATCATTAAACTGAGCTTCACTCCTCGACAGCTCGGGACGCACGACTCGCATGAGTCAATAATTCAGCATTCCGCCGAGCGCACACACGTGTGAGTGACTGCGTTTGCAGTTAATGCTCTGCGATCGGGCCACGGCTCCGTTAGAGGGGTTCTGACGCGATGGACCCAAAAGATAAAACAATATTAGATTTAGTTTATTCCCTTCAGCCCGGCGGCTCCTCACAGCTGTCTGAGTGTCCTTCACTTTCCTTCTGAAAGGTCACAAAACCTGGCTACATTTTCTTAATAATAATAATCAAGGCTGGAAGCAATTTTCAATAAAAATGGTTAAATATGTCACCAGTTGCAAATCTCTATGTATATATATTTTTTAATTCTGATTTGGACATTAAAATAACTAAAGGACGTTTACTTCATTAAGACTGGTCTTTGTTCTTTTGATTATTTGACATTTTTACAACATTAACTGTATTACCTGTTTGTTAAAATGAGTCAGAACATTAACAGCTGTCACTGTGCTGCGAAGCAAATGAAAAATCAGCTTTCGGGGCAGATTCCCAATGACATTGTGAGTATTATTCTCTTCTTAAGCACTTTTATTCAGAGCTGCCAACCTGTTGTTTTGAGGGAATCTTCTGACACGTGTCGATCCTTCTCGCTGTGCCTTGCTTCTGTTCTCAGAGAAAAGTCAGCATTTATGCCTTTAAATTAGTGCATAAAAAAGGGGCAAACTGCACTCAGCTGCAAAACTTTAGAGGCACATTTGCGCTACGGTATCAAAAGAATATTATCTTCCATGAATTGGACCTTGAGCGGTTACTGCGGCGGTGCTTTTAGCAGCTAGAATCAATCCATCAGTTTGTGGGCGGGGGGGGGGGTGGGGGGGGGGTGCAGGGCGTCAGTTTTAAAGCCTGCTTCTCAAGTGCCTCCTGAATAATTGTAAAGCATTAACAACTCTTGTTGCTCACTATGTGCTGTGAAGCCGTAAAGTTCTTATGGCATCTTAAAACTGGGATTGAGCTGTGTGGGGTTGAGGGTTCCGTCCCCCTGTCGATCCTGAGTACTTTCTTCTTCACTCATTGATCCACTGTATGTTTCCCTGCTTACGTCTTCGCTCACAGAACAAACAAACGCAACGTGGCTTTATCGTGGCATCACGTGACCTCTGACTCCGTCCTACAGAAGGAGATGCTCACGTAGTGAGAAGAACACGGAAGAACCTCTTCAACCCCAACGTGATCTGCACTGAGGCACAAATACACAAAGTACCAATGCAATGACTGACTACTATACTGACAACAACATCAAAAAATGAAAATGACAAATGTAATGTTTTACACGTGTTTGAACTGCCCGTGTTGCCCATTGAATGGAACATTTAGCGCAGGGATGCATCCATAAGCACAAACTGTTTTAGGGAGATATATTCATTGCAGAAATTCCAGACAAATTATTCACTTTGTGTGCTTTGTGTGGGGTTTGATGTGCAGAAAGTGCGAAAAAGGTTAATTACAAAACCTGCTTGGTAATTCCACAAGTTCCCATAATGTTTTCTCTGCTCTGAAGCAGGAAGAAGTCTCTGAATAATTTGACTCTTGATAAATAACGTCGCGAATTTGCAGTCAGCTCTTGTTCGTCTGCCCCAAGGTTGCTGCGCTCACGAAATGTGTACATATGTCCCAGATTCAGCTCAGGAAAGGTTAATTCAGCGAACATACGTCTGGGAAACCGCCGTGTTCACACAACTGTACTTGAAGAGAGCCGCCAGGCAGCTGAGGGCAAGTCCTGGCGTCTGACACGGTTTGTCTCGTCCGTCAGGCCGAAGCCCCCAAACCACACAGGAGATCACATTCGTGCTCAGAAAGGCCGCCTCGTATAGTGTGAGAATCTTTATCCCACTGAAGAACACAAAATACAAGGAGTGAATGTGAACACATCGTAGAGCCCTTTGAGGCGAATATGGGATTTTTGGGCATTGCAAAGTGAATTTAATTGATTGCAGTTGTCTCTTCTGCTTTCTTGGACGTCCATTTGCAGTCTCATGTTGCTTTGATACGAGATACCTGGGCTGATTTAAAGACCTTTTTAAAAAACCAAAATAACTGATGAAAAGATGACAAAATGCCTGGAACTCAACCAGCAGAGCGAGGAGCACGACTTGGAAAAACAGGAATAAAATGACTCAATCTCCAAAAATAAATGCCTCCCGTTCATCAAATGATGAGGAAGCAACTTGTGTTTTTTTCCTCGACTGTTCCCTTTTTTTATTGTTGGAAATATTACTCTCCGTGATCTGAATCCGGTGTGATTTGTGGATTTTATCGTGCGTGATGTGTACAGCTCTGCAGTCCAGGTGTAGACTCTACCATTCAGTCCGAGCTTCTTCACATGTAAATTACAGATCATCAGCTTTAAGAGCCGACGCGGCGTTCTGCTTCTTAGCTTTAAACCCAAAGTGAGGAATGGAAAAGGTCATCACATCCATGCTGTAATCAGCACAGGGTCTTCCTCACAATCAATTGTCTCAAATATCATTTTATTAGAAATTAGAAGAATACCAAACCATTGAATCCTGCTTTTGGCATTTTGAGTCCTCACTCTTGAAATCTGGTGAGAATCCAGCACCGCACCTTTAAGAGGAAGCCCGGCTTTGCAGGGGAAGAACTTAGAAACCCAAGGACTCCCACCGATGAGTAAGAGCTCGGTGTTATCCTCTCTTTCAAAGGTCGATTTCTCTATTTCGTTATCATCCTTCGGAGGGGGGGGGGGATCTTGAGCTTGCACTGGTCTGTAAACATATTGCACCGTGGAAGGTCAGGAGCAAACGGAACACAACGGGACAGAGAGCTGTACTTGTTTTTCTGAGCAGGAAGAGCGCCTGGAGGCATTGGAAGTGGCCTCTGAGGGCAGATCTCGGGTTGGCTTGCCGTTACTGTAAAGCCTGCTACTCATGCCACTTGATGGCTAACCGGGCTAACAACCCGAAACCAAAAGGGCGGAGGGACCGGGGGGGGGGGGGACCGGGGGGAGCTCTAAAGACATCTGGGAGAGACGGTGAGCAGCAGAAGGGAGAAGCTGAGCAGTGATGACTCGCCGTGTTTGACGGGCCGTGAAATTGGGCTTCGGCCCGTCTCGCCGCCGCGCTGCCAGCGCCGGCTCCAGCGCACAGCTGTGTACTGACCTCCTCCCAGCCTCTCCCGTTGGTGTAGGAGATGACATCGAGCAGCGGGTTGGACAGGTAGCCGTCACTGTTGAAGGAATAGTCCCGCCCACCGATGGAGATGTTGGTAAAGTACCTGTGAGAGGAGAGAGAACACAGAGGTGATGTTTTTCTCATATTAAACAGGTGTTTCTGAAATGTGCCTGAAGGATTCTGTCTGGTTTTCCCATAAAATGATCTTTCCTCTTAAGATCCCTGAAGGTTGAGGTATTTCCTACATAATATGTAGATTTTGGACCCAAGTCCAATCCCTATTTAAGTCCGTTATTACGCTGAAGATTATAATAAATTAACGGAGATACATTCAACATTATTAAATATGTGGAATACATTTAATAATAATGAATAATTATAAAAATGCCCAAGGATCGACCTGTGATGACAAAGCCACATTGAGTAAAGTCTTCTCGGCACCACGTCGTCCTGTCTTGCCGTATGAGTTACCACGGTTACGGGCATCGGCGCCGCCAAGTCATTTTGTCGTAATGTAAAACCTTAGTGAAGCTGGAGTAAAAAAAAAAAAAAAAACGAGGCGCGAGCGCACAGCAGGCGATGAGGGGAGGTGTGTTCCCCCCCCTCTTCAAGCAGAGAAGAGAGTAAACATCAAGAAAGACACAAAGCAAACAGCTCTGGTGTGAGGGAAAGAAATGGCTTTTACCTTTGATGCTTCAAGACAAAATATCTGCCTCAAAAGTAAATCAAAGGTCCCTGATTAGCCTTCGCACCCCCTCAAAAGACCCCCCCCCCACACAGCTTCTCAAATGACACTTAATCAACTGCAATTGGACTTCAAAGCAGCGACATATGCCCTGCAGATTGTGGAAGGAAGACTTATAATGTCATAACTACTGTGAGAAAGCAGCACACTGTACACTCCATGTTCCAATCCGACACTTTTCTGATCTCCAAATCCGAAATATTAACTTTAAAAATCCATGACGTTAAAATACCAATTCCGCTGCGCAGGAAGTGGTGTGACTCACTTATCTGCTGCAGTGATTTGATCCAGATGAATCCTGCCTTGAGAGCAGCTGAACAGAGTGTCCCAGAAGAATCAAAAGGAAACATCATGAAAAAAAATGGCAAATACATCCACAAGAACAGCGAGTACCAACGATGGCTGAAGCCTGAGCTCGACTAGTGTGTGTCTTATCATCAGAGATCCCCGTGTCTCAGTCGACCCATCGCCATCTGAGGCTGGAACCCGCAATCATCCACATGATCCACCAGAAGATCCGCTCGCTACGTCTCTCTCAGTCTGCGAGCCGGGGCTTCAGTTGATGAGCGATTCTGAGCTCGAGTGCATGTAGGGACCCTGCAGCTCGCATGTTCTAATGTGCAGAAGCACGGCCCCGGGCTACCAACTGAAGACAACATTTATTCGTATCCCTTGCTGTTGAATCCCTCTAAATCCCCCGCACTGGCCCTTTAAAGGTGTCCTAAATGAGCGAGGCAGGAGGAAGAAGGCGTTCCACTTACTCCTGATGCTGCCGTAACCTTCGTGCTGCACCATCACAGCCCGCTGGGCTCCCTGCAGCCCCTCGCCGTCTTCACTGATCGAATCCACTCCGGGAAGGTTTTCAGATGCCGTCAGATGATCTGACAAGGTCTGAATAAAACTCCTGTGACCAGACTTGAGAGCCGGACACGGTGCGTTTGCTCCTCTGTTCACCATCGAGCATCCGGCCCATGACCCTTAGTGGTCAGCTGGGGGAGTTCTTGGGTCAAAGTGCAATGTTGCCCCCCATGTGTTGTGTCAAGTTGTGTATGAAGCACTATAAGAAATGAAGGAAAAGCAGCTTATTTAGGCTAGAAATCAGGATATTATATGCATATCCCAGCTACATTGTTCTGCTGCCTGATGAGTTGCAGCTAATCTCTGCTATTGTTAAGTAAACAGGCTTCAGCCCCTAAAGGGGCTTCTGACTGAAAAGTCACAATCTTCACTACATAGTTGATTCACTTTGGATCCAGTCCCCAAAGGACAGGAAGCGGTCAGCTCACTAATTGCTTCTGAGACGCCCCCGTCTCCTTATGGTGTGCTAATGTGGGCAGAGACGGATAATTCACTGCATTGTTAATGTGCATTCGATTCAGGAAGGAAAAGGCACGAAGCCGCACATGAACAGCTGCTGCTGTTCGTCGCTACAAATCCTGCAGACCCCCCCCCCCCCCCCCCCCCTATGCTGAATGCAGGCTGGAGCCCACAAAGCACCAGCAGGGAGGTTGAGGCTGATTTGTTTAAACACATAAAAGCACTGTGCTGCTTTTCACCTGCAGCCCCCCCCCCACCCCCCACCCACCCCCAAGGCTCAATAGGTGAGTAATAAGCGATACGAATGCACCAAGCCACACACGCACACAGACACACACAATCTCTCTGTGAGGGCAGAAAAGGTTCTAGCAGCAATGCGTTGGACCTCCTGTCACCATATGTGTTACGAGTGTTTGCCCCCCCCCCCCCCCCCCGCGGTACCCACAATGCATGATTTTAACCGACACCCGGGTGGTCCTGAAGGAACTTTATCCTCCACCTGGTTTACCTCCAGATAAAGAGAGAGGCAGAAGTCAGTGCCCCCCCCCCCCCCCCACACACCCCCAACCGCCTCCCTCCCCCTGTAGGAGTACAGTCGCACTTTGCACCGGAATACGTTCTCTCTGCTCTTATTGAGTGATAATATTGCACACACACACACACATATATTCATGAGTGGATGAGACCACGGACCCCGAAGGGAGGGGCCACAAGCTGTGCCTTCTGTGTGAGTCACAGCTTGTGCACACAGTGCTGGACCAGCACACAACCTGTTATGTGGGATGTACATTCATGAATTACCACGACAAAAGGCCACTTTGAGATGACTGTCAGCCTGAAGCCACCTGGGGAGGGATTTGTGGAGGTTTGGAAACAGGAGGAAGCTCGTGGATTAAAGTCTCCCCGCCCACACACACGGTTCTGAGTTCTCTCCTTTTCATCGGACCTGCTGCCTCAAGTCGTTAAATGTCCTTTGTGCATTTTAAAAGGACACATTCCCTAAAGTCATACTGACTAAATGACTAAAACAAAGGGGACTGATGATCTATTTACAATCATCTTGTCTTCACACTGCCATGTCTCCAGGCCTTAAGAATTATCTTTGGTTAACAGTTTGCCGGTGTCTAGGGCTTTTATTGTGAAAGGTCAGTAGGTCCCTCGGGGGAAGCGATGCATCCTTTAGGTGCCAAATAGAAGTGTGACGTTTGGTTTCAGACGTACAATCCGCCCCATGTGAGTACACCCAGGAGGTATCTGACCCTCATGTGTTTCCTCCTGCATGGATCTGTGAGCCCATGAGAGTGGTTCCTCTGAGACAACAAAGTCTAATGAGTAGGATGAGGGATGCAATGAAGATGTAAACGAGGAAGAGGTGGAGCAACTAGAAGGAGAAATTCACCACAAGATGGAGAATGAAAGGAATCTGGTCCGGCGAGCAGAGAAAAAAAAACGCTTTGCTTGGATGAGTCGGGGATGAAAAGAATCGAAAGTATTATTCATTCAGTAGATGGACGTCCAAAGTAGCTGCAGCTCTGTTGTATTTCTCATCTGCACTGCAAGTTCATCCCCCCCCCCCCCCATCTTCCTCCCTCCCTCCTCTTTGAACCTCTCGGTTGCTCTCGCCTTCCTTCCTCTTATTTGTTTTTCCGATCCGAGTCCATCAGTCTCCCGCTTTTGTTCCGTCTCTCACTCGTCCCAGCAGGGTTGTCATGGCGATGTGTGCAGCTTGGGATTACACGTGTTTTCATCAACGGCGTCCATGGCCGGGTCTGAACCACGGCGAGGCGGCACAGCGGAGGCAGGGGGGGGGGGGGGGGGATGGGGGTTCGCTTGGAGACACTTAGAGGAGGAAGAAAATTATGTAGATGAGGAAGCTAATTTTCAATCAACTTTGGTTTAAGAACAAACTACTGCGTCTGAAAGTGTGTCAAATCTGTAATAAAATACCAAATCAAAGCAGGGTTGAAAATAACTCATCAAGACGGAGAACGTTTGTGAGGAGGATGAAAAGGAAAAACTGGGAGACGGCAAAAAGGCGACAGGGAGAAGGGACACAATGAAGGGAGGAAGAAGAGGAGGAAGATGAGGAGACGTTGGAGGGGCCGATGAAAAGGACGGATGGAGAGAAGGGGAGGAGGAGAAGAAGCTTCTCCAACGGCACGGTGAATAAGTTAATGTTCTCTTCACGGCCCCATTTGCATGTTCATGAGCAGGAGTGGCAGATCTTCCATTAGACAACAATGTGAGCGCACGTGCACACGTGCACATTGGCCCTTCGCTCCCCGCCGCGGCGGCCTTCATTAGCGGAGAAAGGACGGGTCACAGCGAGGGAAGGCGGCGAAGTGTGAACGCGTTGACAGCTCAGGATGTCGGCGTGAAGTCATGGAGCCTGAAGGAGCACCAGGGAGCTGGAAGGAGCATGAAGGAGCATTAAGGAGCCTGAAGGAGCACCAAGGAGCATGAAGGAGCACCAAGGAGCACCAAGGAGCCTGAAGGAGCATGAAGGAGCACTAAGGAGCCTGAAGGAGCCCAAAGGAGCACCAAGGAGCATGAAGGAGCACGAAGGAGCCTGCAGGAGCCCAAAGGAGCACCAAGGAGCATGAAGGAGCACGAAGGAGCCTGCAGGAGCCCAAAGGAGCACCAAGGAGCACCAAGGAGCATGAAGGAGCATGAAGGAGCACCAAGGAGCCTGAAGGAGCACGAAGGAGCACCAAGGAGCCTGAAGGAGCCTGAAGGAGCACGAAGGAGCACCAAGGAGCCTGAAGGAGCACGAAGGAGCCTGCAGGAGCCCAAAGGAGCACCAAGAAGCATGAAGGAGCACCAAGGAGCCTGAAGGAGCCCAACGGAGCACCAAGGAGCATGAAGGAGCACCAAGGAGCCTGAAGGAGCATGAAGGAGCACCAAGGAGCCTGAAGGAGCACGAAGGAGCTCGATGGAGCACAAAAGAGCATGAAGGATCCCGAAGGCGAAAGCTTCTGTCAGAACGGAAATAAGTTTATGAAATTAAATGGAACCAATCGCCTTCGAGAACAGTCTGAGACGACCTGATAACAACATCTCCTTTGCCGTTTACGTTGACATTCCATCACATCGAGTGGCAGCAGATGTTACATAACCCTAAGAACTATGGGCAAATTAGCTTGTGAGCAAATCATCACGATTTGTTGTTGTTGATGTTGATCTCAAAGATTTACACATTTAGAAATATATAATTATTGACGTGTTCTGGGAATAATCAGTTGGTCTCTTGTTATTGTTGTTGTTGTGGTAAACATTTGAGTTTCCTTCTTCACCAGGATCAATACTTTAATGGGTGTCAAGTAGGAGTTTGTTGGTTTGAAAATGATGCGCCATGCTGGACGAGCCTGCAGATCCTTTTTTGTATGACGGCAGGAGTTTCATTTAAATGAATTTGTATACATTCTTATACATCTTTGCAGTTTGAGTGTGTGTCGGCGATGCATCGATCTGAGAGAACGTTCATCGTATTCCTGCATCTGCACCTCCAGTGAGAGTGTGAACCAACATTAATATTTATCCCTCTAAGTACTTCCATCACTTCCCTCCACCCCACCTTGCCCCCCCCCTACCTTTCTTTCCTTTCTTCCTGCCTGTCACCATGCATCATGCATCCAAATCCAATTATCCAATATACATGCAAAACGATGCGTCGGATGCCTTTGTGACCGAAAGCCCCCGGAGGAGCCCAGACGGCACACGGGGTGGCCAGCAGAGCCAAGCAGTGAACTGGGGGGGGGGGGGGGGCTTAATAACATGAAAAACGAGAGGCATGAAGAAGTGATATGGGGGAGGGTGATTTGTACGTGAATGGGAGAGACGAAGGGGGGGGGGGTGGAGCATAAGTGAGGAATTGATGGAGAATGACTGGGTGAAGGATTGAATAACTGACAGAGAGACGGACAAATAACTCAATAAGCTCACGGACGCTTGAGTGAATCAATCAGTTCAATCAGGCGATTCATTCGCCAATCAAAGGGACATTTGACAGTTTTATTTTGTGCTTGTGTGTCTGCTTTTCTTTTTTCCATCTTAACGGCCAAAGCTGCTACAAACACTGTGAAGGGGTGAAAGAGTCTGAGGTGTAAATCAAGTCATTTACGATTAGATGAACTGTATCTTCTTCCTCCTTTCTCTTTAAAGTCTCATATTTTATACCAGGGGACGTTTAGCGTAGCGTATTAAAAGGGACGCAGTGTTGGCGTCACAGTCAGCATGACGAACACAAAAAAACACAACAGGTTGTTGTTACCGCTCTAAAAATGAGTCACACATGGTTCATATTGTGCACGAGCGTCTGCGTAGAACACTGGCTGCACCATACGAAGATTGAAAAAGATCGTCATTCCTTCCCTCTGTACTTGAGGCCATCCTAGAATCCTAGAATGACTCCGATATTCTGTTCTTTCGTTATCGCTTCACTTCAGGCCGGCAGCGAGGCGCTTTCCAGGCAATCTAAAAGAGGGAATTTCATTGCAAATGACTCATTTTGAGGAAGAAACACCTCCGGTTGCCTTGAAAAAGCTGCAGCTGAACGTTGAAATACGTTAATGTGTATGTACTTTTTGTTCCACGCCTCTCACGTGGGAGCCGTGCTAGAGAGCTGACCCCCGAGGTCAGGGCCGGCGCTAGCCATTTCGGTGCCCTAAGCACAAATGCTTGGTGGTGCCCCCCCCAACCAACCAACCAACCAACCACCACCACCACCAAAGGAATAACAACCATTCAGAATGTCTTAGTTAGGTTCTCTTTATTCCCCAAATAACTTCTAAACATAAATAATTTACATAAACAAACATGAAAAGAAATACATTATATAAAAGATTAAATTATAAATTATAAATACCAAATACCACCACAATTACTAAAAACACAGATTTGGAACTGAACATTGTAAATGCAGAACGTATTCAAGTATATAACCGTGTAAGTAATAATGTGCACATTTCTTCAGTAAGTACAAATAATAATAATAAAGTGCAAACTGCACAGTAGAATTTACTTTACCATCTCTATAAAAGAGACCATTCTGCTATCCGATAGAACAATATTACAAACATTTTCACTACCATCAGTTGTCAAAGGCCCTACAGAGGCACACACCTGCATTTCCTAGCTGCAAAATCAGCTCTCAGGTCATATGACAGTTTCTGAGCCACGTCCCATTGATGCTGATGACAGTCAGACCACTTAAACGTTCCTGCCCCATTGATGAGCGCAGGTACGTTTTGATTAGTTTGAGCTTTGAAAAGCTTCGCTCAGCAGAGGCAACTGTGACAGGGAGAGTCAGTGCAATACGAAGCAATCCATAGATTGGGATATGCCTCTTGAAGCCGATTGTTATGCAAAAACGTAAATGATAACATGAAAAACAAATGATAACAGAAACGGTAACAGAAACTTCAGGCGGCCCGCGGACGAGTACTGAATACGACCCACCGGCGGTCCGTGCGGACATTATGAGCGCGAGTACATGTGGGCAGCCGGCCAACCGGTGACCGCTAGCAACGGTCCTCACGAGACAAAGTTTGGGGACCCCTGATTTAAAACATTGTCTTAGCTGAGAGAGACGCGCGAGCATCATCCCGCTGGCTCTTCTTTTTTCTTTTTTCCGCCCCCGACTCTTGATGCCTTTTCGAAGCCGTTTCAAAGCTGTCTGCCACATTTGAGATTTGAGGCATAATGGAACAGACCACTGGGAGGTGGGGGGGGGGGGGGGGGCGCACAGGAGGTTCCCCTTTTTCTCCACTAATTTGGTCTAGGCCTATTACTTTTTGACTTTGTATTGCTTTTGCATATTAGCATGCTTTAGACATATTTTATGTGTTATTTATACTAGTAGCCTACTGTGATGATTTTTCACGTCCCAGATTTTTTGGTGCCCCCCCAGGCACTTGGTGCCCTACGCGCAGCGCGTGGTGTGCGTGTGCGGAGCGCCGGCACTGCCCGAGGTCGAATGAACGTCCTCCAGCGAATGAGCAGGAGAAAAGATAAGGACGTGTACGAAGGCCTCTGTGCTCCTGATGATCTGCAAAAACAAAAGATCCCAACAAAAGGCCGCGTTACGCCCGCCTCCAATTAATGCTAATTTTATAATTGCACTTCCACTCCAAGAAGAATGAGCCGCATGTATTTCAGAGGCCAGGCAAATGATGGGTTACAACGGAGGAGGGGAAAAAAACATTAGCGGGAACATTACCTTCGGAGGGACCATTAACACAGTCTTGGTATAATTAGACAGCAAACTTGACCCTCCTTTTTGATTCCTTCCCCAAGCGCACATTACCAAAACTGATCCTCGGCCCGTCCTCCACTCGACTCCTACAATCTCAATGAATCATTCTGATCGTTGAGGACACAAGTCGTGACTTTAACCCGACTCGCGGGGACCAATCAAGGCGCTTCGGCACCAACAGAGCAGAGACAGATGTGCTTCTGCTCCCGATCGCGCTTGGAGTTTAAGACGCAGCGCTGAGGGATCATCGTGTTTTGTTAAAGAAGCAGCCGATGAAGGGACACAGAGAACGTGATGCCAGAGGACAAAGCAGAACAAGACATGAGGAAGAGGGTGTCTCGCCTGGGAGAGAAAAAACAAAGAAACCAAAGCTGGCTGCACGTGTGAGCCTGAAGAGAACCAGAGGGCGGAGGGAGGACATAACACCGAGGCCACGGAACACAGCAGACGGGGGGGGCGGCTAGCGGGCACGCTGACGAGCGGCGAGCGACGAGGGAAGGTGTGAAAAGACGAGGGAGAAGGAGACGATGAAGAGCGCGGTGACCGGACGCTGAGTTCTCACAAAACCCCTTTGATCGTCTCCTCTTTCTGTGCCATTCAAGATGCAGAATCCTGTCATCAACGGGAGGACTTGACCTTTATTGTGACACATAAACTGTTAACAGGAAGTAGTAGGTGATGAGCATCAGAGACGTCGGCGGGTAGGGGTCCTCTGGTTCGGTTGGAGGTCAACGGGGGAGGGGGGGTATTTAAAAAGGGAGATGGCAGACGAGGGTGAGAGTGACTGAGCTCCTCCACTGTGGCCTCTTTCTTCCACTTCTTCCTCTCTTATCTCCTCCTCCTTTTCATCTCCTCCGTCACCTCCATGACCCCCTTCATACGTTAAGCTTCATCCTCTGAGTACAATGATGATATTTGAATTAACAGCTTACAATACTTTCTTCCTTCTTTCCTGCATATTCTGTCCTACATTCTCTATTCTATATCTGAGCTGAGAGAGAATTACAGTCTGCGTTTTTTAAATAAAACAAACAAATAGCGAAGGTTACATAACGTCTGTCCTATTTTCTGGTCCTGGTGTTTCCATCCTGTCCCTTCCCTCCGGTTTACCTTTGCAGTTAGAATGCTCTCCATGTCCCAGGTGTCTGAAGGCCTTAAATCCTCCTTAAATCCGTGCGCCCTGCTTCCCTCTGCGTGTCTGATGAGCGTAATCGTGCCCAACCGTGGCCTTCACCTGGGCTCACCTGATTAGTGTGTTTGTAAGAGGCAGAGCAGGCAATCACAGTGCTTTTTTCTGCACAGTCTCCTTCCCCACAAGGATTTAGGGATGTTATCCTGACACGGTCACAGGAATTGCATCTTTTTCATGGGAACAGTTGGTGAGACACGGAGATGCTCAGTGTGGGTAAAGATCAGGGAATTTGAAGGGTAATCCGAGCAACAATTTGGAGCAGTTTACAATATGGATAATAATCCTTTTGTCCTTCTTTTTGTTTTTTATGCCCCCCCCCCCCCCAACCCCCCAGATGTAGCCTGTGGTGTATTCAGGAGCGAGGAGGAGACTTGTTGGTGGATCGGTGCCTCGCCTTGAGTCCATCTTCACGTCCTCTTGATGCACTTTGTTAGTCATTTGAATGTCATCATCGTGAGCTGCACTCCGTCCTGTTGTGCTGCCTTTCTGGATTCTGCATGGATTCTGCATGGATTCTGGATGGGTTCTGCATGGATTCTGCATGGGTTCTGCATGGATTCTGCATGGATTCTGCATGGGTTCTGCATGGATTCTGCATGGATTCCACGCCTCACGTTGTGTTCTGCCGACAGTTGTTTGTAGTCCGATGGCCGGAAGCCTGTTAATGGTCTCCGAGCACCACCACCACCACCACCGACATGTGCCACGTCGTCTCCATCCTCCACTGGTCCTTTCCCTCCACCATCTCCTGCAGCTCTGCAAGCCAAACGTGTTTTTCACGTGTTTCCTGTCTCCTCCTGCACCACCTCTGTGTCTCTTCAGTCTGTGCATCCTGAGATTTGTGTTGTCTGTGTGCGTGAGCAGCTGGTTGTTCAGAGGCGTTTTGCTGAACGCGGCCGTGCAGCTGTGTCTCCTTTGTTAAATACACATCTGTCTCAGCTGGCGGGACACGTCAAGAGAAGAAAGATTTGACTAATGGAGATCATTAGGAAGCAGAAAAGGTCTATTGTCTCATATGACTTTCCTGTGGGTAGAGATATTTATTTAAATGTCTCTCGTTTTAAAGAATAAACACAATGAACAAACACGTGTGTGTGTGTGTGTGTGTGTGTGTGTGTGTGTGTGTGTGTGTGTGTGTGTGTGTGTGTGTGTGTGTGTGTGTGTGTGTGTGAGGCTGTCCAATCCACTTTAGTTGTGTAATGCACAAGTGCCATCCAACATTCCCATTGCAATAATTCAGAAAGTCCATGAAATAATGAATAAAATCAACTTTGTTTGACTGTCTCTTAATGATTAATTATTCGGCAGACATGCTGATAATGCATCACTGTGCTCCAACGCGTTCGGTGATATTCACTCAAACTGAAGAGCAAAGTCGGCTCCGTTAATCAACACCATGTTGAGGCCCACTGCAGCGTACAGGAGGAAAACATGGTGATTACAACACAAACGTATATATTTAAAACCTCTCTAAGGCAAAGAGATGAATCCCTTTTTTCTCACCAGCGTTCCAGGAAGACCCGTCCAAGTCTGCCCCTGATTGGCTGGAACTCACTGCCTACATGGATGGAATCAAACTACAGATAGGACGGAGATGAGGTTCTGTTTTAATGACCAGGGGTCGAGACATGGGCCGAGACGGGATCACAGTCGCACACTGACACACTGAAGAATAAATGTAAATCCAAAGCACTCCAAAAATAGATCTGAAGAATCCGCTTTCCCCAAAAATAGCCCTTACTCCTCATTCACCCTAAAAGTAATGCTGTGAAAGGCTGTTTCCATCGGAGCCGCAGTGAATCCAACATTTCGGGCACGTTTGCACTTACTTCCCTTTCCTTGCTGGTTGGGTAAATCAGAGCTGATGTCAAACGCCAAGTGGAACTACACAAAGAAGCACAGATGAGCGATGATACGCCACTGAACCCTGAAGCTGCAGCTACATCCTCCTGAGCTTCCCACCTATCGAGTGCATCAACCCTTCCTCGGCGTGCCGTGGTGATAACGCTCAGTGGAACGGCACCGAGCCCAGCGTCTCACTCCGTCACACCAAACCAACAGGAGCAAATGAGCTGTTATCTGATCCCGGATGTGTGAAAGCACAGGAGTTTTATTATTTGATTTTCTCACCCATAGTGCATCACTGCAAACCGTTTGTTAGCCAACGAGCTAAAAGAGATGTTTTTGGTTCTTTTGGCAGTTTCAACATCGACTTCTGATTTCAAATGGGGAACAAAATCCGAAGTGATTTGATGGTGCATAATATTTCTTTCGTTAGCTATAAGTGCTGCGTGGTGGATGTGATGTGTGGCCATTAATACTCAGAGTTCAGGCGCCGGCGTTGTCCCTGGAATGAGTGAACGGGCCGGACCGCTGTGCACAACACCGACAGGCGGGGCCCCCTTTTGGGGAGGCCTTCGTCTCCCCCGAGAGCAGAGAAGCCTTTGTGCGTTCCAGGTGTCACTCGTGCTGCTGTGGCGAGGGCCGTCACATGTCCGCGGCGTCACACTCCCAGGGGCGCCCTGCACCTGTCGGCGTGACGGACAGCCCAGCTGCTGATTGGGAGCGTTCCAAAAAAGCCGGATTCTGAGGGGTGTGAAACGTTTCAGGGAGATCAAAATGAACCTCCGTGCTTCATTAAAGAGCAGGAGGCGAGCAGGCAACCTGCGCCGAGCCCCCATCTGCAGGGGAACCGGTGGTCTGTGCAGGGAGGGCTTCTCTGAAGCTGTCATCGTCTGTCACATCGCCACCAATCTGTTATTATCCCGCCGTTAGCTGTAGTAATTTAGCTTTTTGGGTTGTGCTCGCGCTCTGTCAACGCGCTTCATCTGCACCTACTTTCAGAATCCCAGAGTGCCTTTCAGTGATTACAGGGGACAGGTGTAAACATCCAATCTTCTCCCTCAACATTACACAGTGACAGATGGATTTGTTTAAAAAAAGGATCATAAAAACACTCTTTTGTGACCACAGACTGGAAACAGACCCATTGGATCGTGGACTTGTCCAACCCTCAAAATGGTCTCATTGTCTTATATTGAAACTGGAGCCAGGCCCAGAGGACAGACACCGATCCGAGACCTTGCTCGTGCACTTGTATAACTCTGTCTGATACATAGATTTGTGTAACGTTTAATAGACAAAATCCAAATGCAATTATTCTGCATCCCTTCTGCAGAGTGAATGTTACACAGCTCAACCGCTTTCAGTAAATGGAAAAAGGAATCTATGGAGCCAGCGGAGCGGCCGATGCCCAGACATCTCCCGTGACCCTGACAGCTGGAAAGAGAGCGATACCTGACTCCCCCCCCCCTGACTAACCCCCCGAGGGGATTGAGCCAAAGAGCAGCAGCAGTCAATCAAGCACACAGTTAAAAGTTGGACTTCTGCACGTTTCTTTCCCCTATGTTATAAAAGGACTAGCAGGAATGTATTACCTAGCATAGGGCCTATGTGATCCGGTCCGTACTGTAAAGATACCTGGGTGCTTACATTCCTATGGACAGACTCTCCGTCTCCACCATAAAAGTCTTGACTAGAGCACAAAGCTCCTCTAAGATCTCGTATCTTGAATATTGCTCTCATCGATGCGTTTTACTTTCAAATATTCTGATTTAGCTTCCCCCGGTGCCGCAGAGAACCAGTGGTACTCCTACAGGACGTTGATGGTTTCTGGCAAAGTGCTGCTGAGTGGATCCAATACGCTGTCAGTATCAAGGTCTCTCATTAGAAAATACCTTGACACGTAAACCCAAGTGAAGAAAATTCATTTGATCGACCTCATCAGTATCAATCTCTTCTAAATGCGCACCCGAGCTGTAGTACAGAAATCCATGCTTCCATCAGTCAAACATCGCCATGGAAACACAACAGCGGTTTCCAGGCCGGAGTGACTCAGCTCTCAACGCGACGGCGCCGCTCGCTGCTATTCATGTTTCCAACGGCGAGCTGCCGTTTGCAGACTCACTGTGCCGTGGTGTCAGGGTCCAGCCTCGCCCCCCCCCCCCCCAGCCGCCATCATCTTACCTGATCCTGTCTGGCACGCGGTGGGTGTTGTTGCCGTCACTCTGGCAGTTGCCGGCGTACTGCGCGCGGCTGTTGGGGCCCTGGTCCCTGCGCAGAGCCATCGCCCCGTGGGTGAGCACGGAGACGCCTTTGGCGATGCGCCTGCAGGGATTAGGGATCAGGGACACGGGATTAACAGCGGGAGACACGGGGACATTCTCAAAAGTCGTCTTTGAAGCTGCAGTGGAGCGCACGGAGACCGGTTTCACTGCTTGAACGGGTGCACCCCCCCAGAAAACCATGGAAACAATCAAAAAGACAGAGAAGTCATAGCACTGAACAGGGGGGGGATGAATGGGCTTCTCTCATCGGTACCTTCAAGCTAAATGGTGCAAAATGTTAAAGAACACTAATTTTAGCAACTTAAATTGTGTGAGACTTGAAAAGTAATTACATCGTCACTGACTGAGACGCTGTAGAATTGCCCAATTTCTACAAATTAGTTTCTTTTGTTGGGGGGGTGCACTCGCAGACAGGAAGTGATGAATCAAGACTAAAGAGCAAAATCAAATGTTCTCCCTTTGAGCTGCAAACCGGGCCGGTGGGCATTAGCTCTATTTCCTTTCTGCTCTGCTTCCGTACTCTTTGGATACCCGGGTTTTTAAAGGGACACGGCAGCATTTAGTTAATACATCAGTGGGTCGTCCTGCTGGGAGTTGAAGGGGAAGAACACTATTAATGCAATTTAAAGGGAAAGGCGTGTAAGGCTGTGAAAGTGTGAATGGATGTTTCTGTGAACGAGTAATTCATGAATGAAGCAGCAGGAGCTGAGGCACCACAGAACTACAAGCTACAACATGTATATTTAAAGATTACCTCATTCCAATAAATACATATGAGCAGGCTCCCTCACTGTCTGTCTCGGGGTATTTAAGAAATAGATCAGAAGCTAGTGACAAAATAACGGTCACTGCTTTTTAATACGTCCTTAATGTCCACGGTGATTTGTAACTCACATTAAAACCGTCTCATGCTGCTCAAGCCGTCATTTTGTAGGATGAGCTCAAGCTTCAAGCGATGAGTTCAAGCTTCAGTCCCGTTCCAGAAGGCCAGATCTACACCACATCTAATGACCCTGACTCTACAAAGCGGTTCAAGGCTTCCCTCATTCACCTCCCACTCCAAACAAGCTGGGAGGGGTGGGGGGGGTGGGGGGGGGGCGGACATGATGGTGTGTGGAAGGGAAGCTGAGAAGTGTCGAATTCCGTCCTCTTCACAAGGAGTGAGTGTCTTCACAGCCAAGAAGAGTTTAAAAGTTGTGACATGACTGGCAGAGCGGAGAAGTTACACAATTTTCTCCTCCCTCACAAAGTGACGCTGCCCTCGGCGTGTGACCCACCGACCCACCGACACACCCTTTAGCTGCCAAGGAAACCTTTTTGACCCCTGTGTGGGTCATGGTAACGCCTTGTCCTAATAAAGTCTTCTCTTGTGTTTTACGACACGTTGAAGCCGCGTTTCTCGCGGGACGGGAATGAGCCGTTGGCGGCGCGGCGGGCTGTGACTCGCTGGACCACATCACGAGCAGCGCTTCTTCTCTGGTGTCTAGGGAGGCTCCATCAGCAGCAGCAGCAGCCATAGACTTACTGCAATGAGCCACTGAGTGGGGGCAGAGGGAGGGTGCGGCGGAGGGGGAGAGAGGGGGAGGCTATTTTGCTGTCACATTGAGTCGAGATGTTTAATTGCTGGGATTTGGAGGACACAGCTGGTGTGTCATCTGCACCCATCAGTATCCAACAAACCACCGTGCACTGGTCAATTGTTTAATGGTGCGTTCAAGCGATTCTAATCGACCTACTGAGACGCGAAATGTCACATTAGTTGTGATTGGGTGACTCGTAAATATTATGTCCATTAAGTCCAAATGTCGTACGTATATGCAAATATTGCACACCATACGTTGATAAAATTGTAAAGTCAAGGTTGGTCTCTTCAGACGAGACCCACAAACTCAAGGTGGACTGACTGAGCTCAGTCAACTCCTCCTTCTCCTGAAGAGACCAACCAAGCTTCAGGAGGAGCTCAGTCACTCAACCTTGAGTTTGTGGGTCTCATCTCAAATACAACAGATAACACTCCTGTTTGTAAACATGATTATTTATTGATTTATTTATTGATTTATTTATTGTTTTGCATTTATCCCGCTCCAAGCGCCGTCCATCAGTGCAAAGTGAGCCCCCGGAGCCTCGTACCTGCGAGGCTCGTCCCTCCAGCCCTGCGGCCGGATAGCGAACAAGGCCTTGGGCAGCCCCTCCAGGCCCAAACCGGACAGCGCCGGCCCCACGGCGAACCACATGTGACTGGGCCCGGCCTGACCCGCCACCAAGGCCGCCCGGAAAATCAGCTCAGCCTCCTCCAAGGAGCAGTACAGCAGACGGACCTGGAGGGGGAGAGGGAGGGAGGGAGTAACATGGGGGGGGGGGGGGGGGGACATGAAAGAAGAGGACATTATTTATTAGAGAATATAATGAGGAGTAGGTTTAAAGTGTTTAAAGAGGAATCAATGACAGCAAAGAAAGGAAAACAATACGACGAAGGAAGTTAATGATCAAACAATTGAGAGGTAGAGGAGTCAGAGGGGGAGGGTGGTCTGAGATGGTTAGAGGGGGAGGAGGAAGCCGAATAATAGCGATCATAGAAAGAAAAGAGAAGACAAATGGACAGGACAAAACGTAATTCTTCACAGGTTCCTTCTTTTGCTTAAGGATTACGGATGATACTCATTTATACATCAGTACACTAGCTGCACTGTTACATTATTGCTTCTCCTTTTTAGAATTCTATATTAACTTCAACACAAGGAGCCGTGCTTGATTAACGGAGCTTCTCAGTCCGCCTGTATTTCCCTCTCATACATTATAAAGGAGGAGGAGGAGGGGGGGGGGGAGATTGTAAAGACAAAATAAGATTAAAAACATGAAGCTAGAAGAGGGTGGTAGAAAAGAAAAGGGCTCTGTGTGTGTGTGTGTGTGCGTGCGTGCGTGCGTGCGTGCGTGCGTGCGTGCGTGCGTGTGTGTGTGCGTGCGTGCGTGCGTGCGTGCGTGTGTGTGTGTGTGTGTGTGTGTGGTGATGCTGAGTGTACTTCGTATGATTACACAGACCAAGCACTCAAGTAAAATTTTGCTCCACGCTTTCTGTAAGACCGTCCGAGAGGTTCTGAAAGTGAAATTTGTCGAGATCAAAATGCTCCACCGAGGATCCATGTTGTGCTGCTCGGGGACGTCAGTCACTTCCTCTCAGCAGTGCGTCGTTGTCCGTTCGTATGAAACAAAGAGGTTCAGGCCTTTGGATTCTTTCCTAAATCTGGGAGCATTTGCCTGAAACACCTTATTATGACAGCGCTGATTTCTTTGCCTCCACATTTCATACTGAACTCCATGTGCGGATATTTAACATTCATTATTTGACACTTCCATTTTTACCACCTATCAATATCAGCCTGACGCGCCAGATGGATTGTTTCACAGAACCATCTGAGATGCCGTCACTGGAAACTGTTTTCAAAAGGGCAAACACTCTTAAAAAAAAGAACTTGGCCAGTGATCGGATGAACCATCTGTCAATCAAACTCTTGCCAAAGACAGTTGGAATAAAACAAATCTCTTCCATCATTACTGCCAAAATAACAAATTGGTAATTTAAAGATGAAAACATATTTTCTTAAGGAAAACAATAAAGACTAATTCCTCCAGATAAATAAAGTCAAAGTAGCCCACGTAGCTGGAGACAAAGGACCGTTTCCTGTTCAGCACCACAGCGTCTTGGACAGCTCCGCTCGGGTTAAACCGACTAACTGTGAAGCTGGTGAAACATTGATATCGAAACCTGAGCGCTCCGCTCGATAGTCCATTCTCCTCCGTGTTAATGGAGACGCGCAGAGACGCATACCTTCTCTTACGGCTCTTATAACCGGCCCAGGCAGTGCTGCAGCCCCCCCAGTCAGCATAAAGATAAGTTGTCAGGCCGGCGAGGCGAGCAGTATTTATGTTTGAAAAGAAGCAGTTTGAGGGCGCGGAGGGGGGGGGGGCTTATTTTAATTCCCGGTGTAAATAGAATACAGATCGTTCACATTGCCGATTCGGCTCGTAAGTCGTGTTAATGTAATGAGAGCGGGTGAGGGGGAATGAAGAGCACTTCATCTCGTCATCACCGGGGGGGTTAGGTAGATATTTCCATGAACCCTCACCACCAATGGAGCAGTCACAAGGTGACATAACGACAATAAAAAAGCGAAAATGAAATAAAACAGTTTGTGAGGAGGTGGGAAGGATGACATTTTGATTCAGTAATCCAATGAAAGCCAACAACTTCATCCTTATGGATCAGCATGCGAGGCAATTTGAGGTAAAAATTAAGAAAATGTATTTTTTTGCCATTGACGAAATGTCCGCCTTTTAGCTTCTCTTCATTGAGGTTGACATACGTGACGTGAATATAATTATCTTATTGGAAGTGAGCCCTGACATTTGCAGCTCATGCCGGACCGCGGAAAACAATCAATGAAACGAATGACATGAAAATGTGACAAATGCTTAAGTTTGAAAACAACCTTTAAATCCAGAAGCAGAAACATGTCGTACAATTCTTTGTATTAAGCGATTTTGGAGTGAACATGGATCATTGAATAGGGATTAATGGTTTACTATTTATTGTGCTATTAATACCAATCTAAATGCAAATACAATTGATCCAAATAATCAAATTTAGCTGAAAATCATTGAACTAAATGCTACTAGCAGCAGGCTAAATACATCCATAACCCAAATTACAAATCCAACGTGCTTGCTACAAATGTGTAGTTTTTACCACATCAATGCAGCTAGCTAGTTAGCACAAAATGCTATGGAACGTCTTTTAAGTGACAGCCAGTGAGCAGGAACACCTGAACGAGGGAGGTGGCTCGGCTAAATGAGCCGAAGGAAGCCATCATGACTTTGAAAGCTTTAACCACCGGCTGCACCTGAGTGGAAGAAAACGCTACCTGAACGTGTGAAACTGCACATTCAAAGAGCAGCTCGGGCGCGTTACATCCCTTTCATGACATTACATCATGTTCGCTCTGCTCTATTTGTGATTCATGGGTTCTCACTTTCGTTGACTTCAGTCGACAAAGGTCATCTGTGCTCACAACGGTAACACGATAACAGCCGGGAAGGAACAGGAATTGAAGGGATGCAAAGGGGGGGGGGGGGGGGGGTTATAAAAAAGGGGAAGGAGGGGAGAAGAAGAGAGAATGACACAAAGACTCCTTTCCTCTTATTGCACATGGAGACCTCTGTTCAATGAGATGTTTTTACAGTATTGGCACTTCGGCCTCGACCCAGTCAGGCAGTTGTGTTGCCTCAAACTCTGAAGCTTTGTTTCCCAGGCAGACAGGGGTTCATTTTGAAAAGGCTGTGTGACCGATGTGAGAGGACGCGTTGGTCCATAAGGAGACGTGTGGGAGGTAAATCCAGAGAAGACCTCAGGAAACCCCTCATTTGAAAGACGCGTGATTACCCCCCCCCCCCCCCCCCCCACATCATCCCGCCAGCAGCTGCAGAGCAGAAACGGTTTAACTGCAGTCACACTACAGGTGTGTGTGCGTGTGTGTGTGTGTGTGTGTGTGTGTGTGGTCCTCCAGCATCTCTGTGTAAACGAGCAGCTTGTCCTCAGTCGACCTTCCTTGCAGAAGGTTTTTACCGGAAGCCTCTCATTAAATGTTCAGATGTTTTCCTCCATCGTTCCTCTTGCTCGAGTATCTTTTAAAGTAAAACCTGCAGGTGCAAAGACAGAACTGCAAACATATTGATCTGACGAAGTTGATTAACCCGGTATTGACTCTTTGGAGTGCTGCATCTGCACGTTGCTGTTCATTCATATCAAAACGTTTTCATGGGCGCATTGAGTGGGAATATTTTCCAATGTTGTTTCCAAGAGAGCCGAGAGAAGCGATAAGCGAAGGGAACACCTGGACTCACCTGCGCTTCGTTGTCTTTGAGCATCCGTTTGGCTCGGGCCCCCCCCGGGTCGTCCGTCACGTTGAGAATCACCACGCTCTTCTTCTCCCAGCCGATGAACGAGCCGTCCGTCATCCCCTCCACCATGGCCAGGAAGTCCTCGTAGCCGTGGTGACGGGTGGTCACCACGGAGAAGGAGGTCCAGTCATACTCCTCCAGGACCTCGAAGATGACCTCGAGCTGGAGCGAGGTGGAGCAGGTGAACTGCAGGTAGATGGACCCGCTTTCCTGAAAGCAACGAGAGACGGCTTTACAACGAGGACGTCTAAGGTTCTGCTTCAGTGTGTCCTGCTGGAAATGCTGGAAAGAGCAAAATAACTTAAAAATAACTCTATAAAATTATAAAAACCATTTGGTCGAAAGATTCCAAGGTTTTCTGCCTTGTGGGTACCAACTAGTTGTTCATCTCTTCCTGGACCTCAAGGAAGATAACTGCCATAAAATGAAACTGAAACAGAAAATGATCTTCTTCAGGCAGGACATGTGTGTCAAAGGTGACAAAAGGGGCCGCTATAAAAAGAGCGCTAACTTAAAGCAGTAAAAACACATGCTAATACATCATCTGTTTGTAGGGGTTATCGCTGCTCCGTATCAAAAGATTTGTGGCTAAACTCTTCAAGCAACATATTAGAAGGCAATAAAGAGTCCAAATCTGGCATCGGTATCGACATGCAGAGCAGCACAGTGCCTACATGTAATCAAAAGGACTTCATCGAGTCTAACAAGAGAAGGATGTCTTAGTGCCTTAATGCTGGCTGCGTCTCATGATGATTATTTTCAGAAGCCGACGGTTCGACACCCAACGCCACCAAATGCCACAGGAGCTGCAGCTGCTGTTTCCAATTGGCTCAACATGACGTGTCTCTCGTTGGACTGCTCTGTTAGCGCGATCGTCTCATTGCTAATGTCTGCCGCCACAATATTCCCACGCAGATTAGCCAGCTGACCTTTATTACCCCTAATTAGAAACAAGGTGACCCTGAATGCGTCTCGATGCACTGTATCGGGAAGTTTGAAAGAATCGTATTTTCATTGCAATCGCCCATGCAACTTGTCTCAGTTGTACGCTGGGCTTCTGCAGAGCAAACAAGGAAAGGTCAAACCATTAACAGATATCTTCTGCTGGGTAACGAGAAGTGGTGATGGGGCCGAATCCTGCGAGGGGACTTCAGGGACTGCAGAAGAAACTGCATTCTTGAGGAAATGAAGAAGTCTCTGAGAGCTTGTGGCTACGAGCGGTTAAAGGACCGATTCGTAACCTCCGCTGGTTTTTCTAATCGTGGCACCGAAGATGATCCGAACGTCGCTTCACTTCCACCGTGCAGCGGAAATGAAACAAACGTTAGTGGGAGACGAGCCCTGCAGCCACCCCCCCCCCCCTCCACCGCGTTCATTAGGCCCACTTACAGCACATGATGTCAGTGAGGAAGTGATGAATGGAGAGAACACAAAGGCCACAAATAGTTCATGTATTAAAGGGAAATGTTGTGGTTATAAACGTATTAAACATATTATATAACGTAGGAAGAAATTGTCCAATAATAAAAACATTTTCCATCCACTTACCACAATTTACTGATGCAACATGATACGGGTAAGTTAAGGATAACTGATTCATAACTATGCTTTAGATGAAAGGGTGAGCTTAACACCTGGTAGGTGTGTCCTGGATGGGCTGCAGTGGAGTCCATTGGAACAAAGGGAGACATCAAAAGTACTTTGAAGTACTTTGTGACATGTGACTACTGTTATAAAGTTGAGGTAGATAACACATTTCAAAACCTTTTTATTTCATAACATTGTGATGGTGTAGTTGTGATGTCAACGTTCTCTTCTGAGAAAGGTGTCATATCTTCTCCACGCAGATATTTAAAGCTTGGTTGGGTTGCTGTTAAATTCTCATTCTGTCTCAACTTTATTAGTCTCCTAGTCTCTAATATTCATTTGAAAGTAAAGGTCTCTTTAATAATAAACTGAGCTCTTCAGTAATTTCTGTTGTTGTTTCGTACGTGCGTCTCATGTTTGAGCTTGCATCGTGAAGGTGTCCATTTTTACCTGTTGCTCCCGTCCCAGGCTGGCCCCTCCCCCTACGGCTACCACGGGAACCCCGGTCTGGGCGGAGACGAACTCCAGCATGGGCGCCAGGGGGGCGCGGGTCGGAGGCGGCGGCCTCTCTTCCTCAAACACCAAACCCTGAAAGTAGGAAAAAGGCTTCACATGAGACTCCCATGAGCTTCTCATCGCTCTGGTTTTCTTCTGTTCTCATGCAGCCTCCTGGAATAAATCAAGAGGGGGAAGAATGAACAATTAGAACCATCGTACTGACTTCACTCCGCCAACACGCGTCCTGACCCGCCATTTCTTCAACAGGTTCATCAAAGTAAAGAAACCGTGGGAGAGGCTTTTAATAAGTGGACATGTGTGCGGTTCTGATTGGCAATCAATGTTCACTGTCGGGAGAAAAGGGAAGCTGCAGATAAGCTGACGAAGCCCCACCCCCCACTAACGAGGTGCTACTCCGCCCCCCCCCCCCCCGGTGGGCTGTTTACCTGCTGAGGACGCAGTGTTCTGTCTAAACGCATGAGGGAATGGCTGTTACTTCCTGTGATGGTGCGGGGGAGGTAGGGGGGGGGGGGGATTTAAGGCGACCTAGCACGTGTCTTGTTGTCGCGATTGAGGAGATCAAATTGGACGTGAGATCCTCATGGGGGGGGGGGGGCGCATTTGATGAGCTTAAGAGGCTACAGATGAGACGTAGAGACAAGAGAGAGTTCACTGGATCCAGATGTTCGAGGCAACACCTGCTGGGATTAAAGACAAATCAGTCCCTCCACCAGGTAACCACAGACCAGTCCACCAGTGTCACACGGAATGCATGAGTGGATGAGTGGATGGTGGGTGGGTGGGGGGGGGGGGGGTACCTGAAGCGGCGTGGTGGCCAGCAGCTCACACAGCTGCAGCAGGAGGGTCCCGGGGCTGCTCTCGTTCACGGCCAGGTAGATGACGTTGGCCTGACCCGACGGCGTCATCACCGTCTCCCCTACGAGCGCCGCCAGGGACAGGGACGATGAGAAGGAGGAAGAAAACGAGGCCATCGCGGCTGCTCCTTCCAGCGAGGCTGTGTCGGTCACTCCCCTTCCTCCTCCTCCACCTCCTCCTCCCGGACCGTTTCCCGGACCGGGCCCCTGCCCCGGCTCGCCCACCCCCGCGCCTCCCACCGCCGCCGCCGTCGTGTCCGGGAGCAGGGAGGAGCCCGAGTGGACCACAGCGATGTTGACCCCACCCGAGTCCCTCTCTCTCTCCCGGGGCCGCAGCAGTAGGGGGGGCGAGGGGCGCACGGGCCCCGTGCAGGCCAGCACAGCCAACAGCAGTGAGAGGGCGGGCCTTGGGGCCACCATGGGGTAAGGGGAGGGCCAGTGGCAGCTGTCGGATGGGGTTCAGCAGGTGAGGCCGGGGGGGTTTTAGGGCTTTCTGGGTAGTGGGTGACGTCTTTGGGACAGGGGGGAGGGAGGAGAGGGGAGGTGGGGGCGTGGGGGAGGAGTCAGTGGCTCAGTGCTTCACCTGATGACGAGAGGAGACCCTGGAGGGAGACAGAGAGAAGATGAGCTTCGAGGTGTTCCTGTTATTGTACCTTTTATCTCTTCTTAGCTGAACAGAACATTACATCATAGAACACTGTGTTGCTCCTGACTCACATTGTTCAAACTCTGTAACATTCCTGATTATTAAATTCTGTAGAGAATAACAATTAAAAAGTCAACAGATAAGCATTGTTGGGAGTGACAATGAAAATGTGGTCTTGATCTAAATGAGCATCTTGTGGATGATTATAACATTTGATGCGATACTCGATGGTGAACCTCTTCTGGAGGTTATTGAAGGGAGGGGGGGGGGGGGGGCACTGCATGCAGGTTCAGGTCATTTCCTCCAACGCAGAAACTCCAAAAGAGGTTTTTCATCTCTGACTGAAGTGTCTTTTCTCCCGCATGGACCTGGGGAACCAGCCGGGGCAGCAGAGGTGCAGAGACACCTGCGGGGGGGGGGGGGGGGGGGGCGAAGGGACGGGCGCAGGTGTCTGTGTGTGTGTGTGGGGGGGGGGGGGTGGAGTATGCTGCTGTGATGATACCTCTTGGCAATGGAAAGCAATCTGTGCATAATTTGACGTAATGGACGAGTCCAAATTATCTGACGGCGTTTCAGAAGCTCGATAATGACATCACAGCGGACGCATTTCGGCAACACATTAGCCGCTGTTTGCTCTCGTTGGTAAATTATGATTTCCATCTTCATGTTTCTCTATGCTGGTTGCTCATAATGAACTGCTTTTAACATTTTGTTCTTGCAAAAGGATAAAAGGGTAGAAAGTATATTTTTTTTTGAAAATTTTGAATGCTAAAAACTTCGATGGACTTATTGAACTGTTCTTTCTCTCCTTCAGCAGCATCTATTATTTTTTCACATCATTGCAGCATGGCCATTTTTCACATTGAAGTACAATCTGTCACAATTTTTGCATTTATACCATCAGTCGCTGCAATGCAACACAAAGCCGTGTTTGGCTACGCGGGATACGAGCTAGCATCGTGATATCGCTGTATCAGTAACATGTTAGCACACGCGACAACACGCGACCCTACGACAGCTTCGCCTCAGGCTCCTGGACCGAAGGGATGATTGAATATTACTGTCGTTGGATGACATTGTGCACGTTAAGTCCAGCTCTAGTGAGGATGGCTCAGTAAATGTACTTGACTGAAGACGATTAAAGAGATCGTCCTGCAGCGGGCGGTAGAACAAAGTCTCATTGAACAACTCATCAAGGCGTTTTGCCTCTCGCTCTCTGAAGATAAAAAAGGCCTTCCTCGTGTGATCAAAGTTCAGGCCACTGGCTCCATGTGGACTCCAGCTTCTAATCCACTTTAAGAATACAGAACATCAATTGATGATGGCACAGCAGAACATCCAACATAACGGTGTGTAGGATATTCCCAACACACTGCAGATGAGTTGAGTCTCTATTTAAGTGAATGGAAACAATTGTATAAAAATGTATTTAAAATGTTGTACACGTTACCATTAAATCTCCTTTTCTTTATCCTTATATACTGATATAACAACGTGGCACATTAATGCGTCCAAAAACCACGCCGACAAAGGACGACCGTCCAAATGCAACAAGCAGACAGGACGCAGCTGTCAAGTCCTTTGTAGGAAATTTAATCTCAACAGTTCATCCATTAGCAGGAAAAAAGAAGCTCTTTGTCCCTTTTTTTTTCCTCCACTGTGTGAAACATTCTTGAAACCTTGTTCACAGTTGAAAGAACACTCAACTTTGGCAGAAATTGCTCCAAGTCACAAGAAGTAAAGTGTGAGTGCCAAAACAATGTGATAATTGCGCAGAGAAAACATTAAAATGCCAATCTTGTAGTTTGAGCGGATGTCATGACTCGATATGAAAAAGGGTCGGAACAACGGGAAAATAAACTATTTACTTCTCAGTAGAAACTCTGAATCTCAATTCACACATCGATATATTGCCATATAATCACATTTTGCCCTACACAATGTGATCTTCGAGTGAGGTCAAAGGTTATGTTACAGCTTGTGATCTTACATCTCTAATGATGCATTATTAGCACACCAGTACCCAACAGCCTCTGCTCCGGCCCTCACATCCAACTGAGAACGGTCATTTTTGATTTCACCAGTTGTCTGGAACGCTCTTCATCAACCTCCATAATAAGTCGTTTAAGTGTTGTCTTCAGCTTCTGCCTCTTGTGATATTCGGGGGTAATGCAGGGACGATAGCACGGTAAAAGCCAGACAGCGTTGGGGTCTATTAAAGCCGCTAAGCTGCAAAAACAAAATGCATCTCTGGTGCAATAAGAGAATAAACTGTAGAGGATCATTGAAACACATTGCAGCTTAAGAAGGAGCCAAATGGACTGAGTAACAGAAGCAGCGGTCCTCTTTGCAGGTGTACGATATCCAGGCAAAGTATTCCAGTGCGGCAGTAACACGTGAGGACTGGAGGAGCCGCTGTGAAGTTCATTTCCTGTAACTGTTTGGGAACACACGCCAAACCACAGGACCAGGAGCATGTGGTGTCATTATAATGTCTGTGGTTATCGTTGCCCCGGGTAAAAAGTTTATATCTTAATGGGTCTGAGTGAGCTCATCTGACGTTAATTCGCATTGTTAACCCAACATAACTGACTCCTTCCAAGAAGCCACCAGCAGAAGGCTCACAAGCTCTGGTGCTTTTCTGGTGCCTTTAGGTGGAACACACAAGAAACATCTTTTACCTTGAGAAAGGCACGTGACAATAAGTCCCTGTGTGAGTGAGTTATTTAAAAGCCCTTCCACCGTCACTGAGACAAGGTTTGTGAGGGTCTTGGATAAAGCTACAGCATGGAAGCCTCAGAGGGACATTTCAGGTCACTATAATAAATATGAATACAAACATATTTTTCATATTTACCGATCCAAAAGGTGATGTACGGTCAAATTAGTTTAGGTGTAGTTAAGTTGAAGTTGTGTCTGAGTCACTGTGGACATGACGGCAGATGAGCTGTGCTGCTTGTGAATCATGTGACGCCTGCATGAAAGCCATTAGTCACGTCGTCCGGTCACACGCTCAAGCTGTTGCACGAACGCCGCCGACCAGCGAAACCGGGGAGGTTCTGGCCCTCCGGAGAGCATCTATTAAAAGTCTCTTTGTTACACATTCTGTAAACCCAACTTTTATTTGGGGAAACACAAAACCATTTTTGGTTGATATCGTCAGTTTGATTAACGATGATAAAGACCGGTGTCTTTTTCGCTGATCTTAATTAATGTTTTCTTTAAAACTGTGCTGCTGCAGTGACCCACTTTCCCAACTCGCATCATTAAAATCTCATCTTGTTTTATATCGACTTATCTTTTCACAAGACAAGGTTGTTTTTTCGACTATCGATGCGCTCACGTTGGTTTCCACAGGCCTTTAACCTGAGGCTGGGTTCTCACAGAGACACTATGAACAGGACAGTAACTACTCCCAGACTGTTAGGAAGGACACATTAAGGCGGCGATGGTTGTGGTGCACTGATGGTTTGCTGCATTGAGATGAAGCCTCGGACTCCAACGAGCGGCTGCATGTGCGGCGGCCGCTGACTCCCGATTGATCGTCGATCGGCAGTCTGCCGCCTGAGTCACGGTGGGTTGGAAAACATCTGCGATCTGCTGCGATCTGCGAGGGTTTGAGGAAGCAATGGCCATCGTCAGCGCTCGCCTCGGCAACGAAGACGAGGTTCGGTCGGGAGTGGAATGAGGAGGGAGGACAGACAGCGGGCAGCGCAGGGTGGATGAAGACAGGTAGAGACGCAGGGACATGGGATCGTGTTCATCACGTCAAGCAAGCAAGTGTTTAAAGTCAGAAGAGTTCTTCTATTTGTAAGCCTGTAACTGTGGGGGGGGAGCAAAAATATCTTGTTGTTTTTTCCCAATTTTATTTTAACAACAGACTTTTTTATCAAAGCATCTTTCGACCAGATTTATTTTTCATAACTTTTTTCATGGATGGACACGGTCAAATCGTACCTGGATTGATCAGGTCCAGTCCAGATCCTGGACATGGATGGACACGGTCAAACCGTACCTGGATTGTTTAGGTCCAGTCCAGATCCTGGACATGGATGGACACGGTCAAACCGTACCTGGATCAATCAGGTGTAGTCCACATCCTGGACATGGATGGATACGGTCAAACCGTACCTGGATTGATCAGGTCCAGTCCACATCCTGGACATGGATGGACACCGTCAAACCATACCTGGATCAATCAGGTCCAGTCCAGATCCTGGATATGGATGGACACCGTCAAACCGTACCTGGATTGATCAGGTCCAGAGCTCCCCAATGACATCAGAAGAGCACAAAGCCTCTACAGCTACAAACACACCTGTACTGACTACACCTGGACCAGGTGGAACTTTAGAGCCACTCACAATGGAAGTACTTATAGCCCTTTATAGTTGGGATTCCACTGTTGCGGGTCTGTGCCCATTTTACTCAAACTAACCAAACACTCTTTTTATCATAAACTAATTGACAACACAGCGGTGAAACGACAAAAGTGCCACAAGCGAAGCATTTCTCACACAGCGGATAAACTCTGGAGGGCGAGGCTTCGCCTTCAGGCGTCTTCAAGCAGCGAGTCTATTTTTCAACAATAAAAGCAAGGTTGATGATAAAAAAAGGGCACAGAATAAATAAACCCTCCGGAGGGCTCCCAGCAGCAGCTGGGAAGCATCGCGAGGAGACCTTGGTTTCCAGGAGATAACCTGCACCCAACGTTTAATGCACATATTGTTCCCTTCAGCGATCTGCATTCAGCTCTCGATGAATACTGGACCTCAGCAAAAGTCTCCGGACCTTTATGCTAAATGTAACGCCGTCGCTCCAGGAGGTGGGACAACACTAAATTGGGGGGGGGGGGGGGGGGGGGGCTTTAGACACCAGTGCCAGTCAGTGTGAGAAGAAGCGTTTTCTTTCCCTTCAGGTTTGGGTATTTTTAATAAGAGTTTCCTTTAAGACTGAATTCTGCTTTTGTGATGAATCAAGGAACCCGCAGCACCACAACATGCTTCCTTCCTTCCTTCCCCTGCTCTCTCTCTCTCTCTCTCTCTCTCCTTTCCTTCCCAATCAATTCGTCTCTCCATCCTCCCCCCCCCCCCGTCCTCCCTCTCCATCTTCCTCTCTCTCCTCTTCCTCTCCTGTGGGCCATCAGGATTCATTACCGAGCCGAGCTGATTCATCGTAGAGTCCCACATCACTGGAGAGCATTGAGGCGAGCCTATAAATCTGAAGCACACACACATGCACACGCACACAAAGTGAAACATGCACTGCCTGCACGTCTCGCATACATATCGGGATATCAAAAGGCATCAATAACTGAACCCGTGGCATGCAGCAGAGCGTAACTAAGGACACACACACACACACACACATCATGAGTCCAGCCTGCAGAGCGTCCTCTCAGGCAGCGTCCTGCTGTGCGTCCTCGTCCTCTCCGGCTGCAGTCAGGGGACACGACGCTCCCTGACTGCGTGTTCCGGGGAGAACGCACCACCCACTCCATGAACTCAGAACCATTATTCCGAATGGCATTTGACTCTTTCAGCATTTTAATGATTCCGACCGTATTCGTGGGTGATTATTTTAGGGAATATTGGCTCAGTTTCTCTCGAGTCCAACCTGCGTATTCTGTATGAGTTAGTGGGTAACAGAACCAGAGTTCTCATAGTTATAATGGGGCACGTTTTGGAGGATGAATTACCGTGAGTGAACGGCGGGAGGATCTGCTGACTGTCCCCCGGGGGGGGGACTGGAGGCCGGTTACGCTGCGATCGTGGACACGGTTGAACCGACCCGAGGACAAGCACGGGTGTGAATGACAACGTCGATCACGGCTCCCTGAATCAACGGCGTCCCGTTCTGGGTCAAAATGTCCGCCGTGGGAAGAGACTTTTCCCATTACGGACCTGGAGTCCATTAGACCAGCAGCCATTGGTCCCTTGAAGCGCTGACATCTGTCACCGGGTAATGGAAGTGACAGATGTGGGCGGAGTGTGTTCTCTTCAGGACTCGCCACTCAAAAGGTGAGTTACAAGGAAGTGGCTGCCTTTAGCGGCTGTGTGCGTCTTGGGAGCGTGTGTGTATATGTGTGCGTGTGCGTGTGTGTGTGTGTGTGTTTGTGTGCGTGTGCGTGTGCGTGTGTGTGTGTGTGTGCGTGTGTGTGTGTGCGTGTGTGTGTGTGTGTGTGTGTGTGTGTGCGTTTTTTGCCCGTTAATCTTGCTGTGTGAATGAAATCCGGGGCAGGAAGTGATCGTCCGTGGACGTGTCAGCTCGCCAAATGTCTCTCCCACACACACACACACACACACAGACACACACACACACACTCCATCTTTCCATCCCCTTGCCATCAGTACCCTCGGTTACACACGCCCTCCTCCATTCACTCTGTTTGATTAACACCCCCTCCTCCTTTTCCAGCCTCCTTCTCCCGTCAGGCTCGCACTAAGAGACATGCCGAGACAAACACACACACACACACACGCACAAGCACACGCACACTACATTGCAGAATCGTCCCAGTGCAGAAAGGGCCATTACGAGATTCCGATCTGTTTAGCACTTTGTCCGTTGCGGCGCGGAGGTCGTTTGGAGCTCAGCCAGTTAAGAAAAGCGAGGAACAAATACGCCAACAACGACGGGGTGCAATGCACTCCATTAGAGTCCATGCAAACCCTCGTAGAGGAACGAGGCCGGGTACACTGCACACACACACACACTCACACACACACACACACACACATACACACACATACACACATACACACACACAAACACACACATACAAAGACCATCAATAACTGTCACCCTGTTCTCAGATTGTCTCAGTGCCATTGCTTTGAACCAGAAGACTTTCTGAAGACCCTCCCACCCCCCCTCGTCCCCCCCCCCCCCTCATCCCTCCTCCCTCTCGCATTCCTCTCTCTCTCCTCTGGCTCTCCTTCTGGTTTTCCCCTCTAATTTCATTTTCATGTCCCTATGCCCTTACTTCTTTCCACCCTCCCAGAGCGAGGGAACTGACGAAGACGATGAAAGCTCTGATTTGGGGTTTGGAAGGAGTCAAGGAAAGAGGGGGGGGGGGGGGGGGGTGGAGGGGGCATGGCGGTGGAGGGGGGGGGGGGGGTTGCCTTTGTGCAGCTTCCTGCCGGGGATGAAACTTTGAGTCAAAACAACTTTGGTGAAGGGTCCCTTCGTGACCATGAAGCTGTGTCCCGTCACCAGAGACGCTGCTTTCGTCCGCTTTTACGCCATTTTGTTCCTCGGTGTTCATCGTGGAACAGAACGCCCCCCCCCCCCCCACACACACACACACACGCACACACACAATGAAAGGCTCCGATTGCACGTACTGTAAGGCAAAAAGGCTTCTTGTGGTGAAAATAACTTTCATTGTGCGACCATTACAGAAGCGGACCAACAACGATTGATTGATTGATGATTAATGGATTCGCCGAACACGCTCCCACGACTGCTGAACTCGACCAGTCAGCTATTTAGCATTTTGGTGGGAATACATTCCAGCTGCCACCGTGCATCCACCGAGCTGCAGACACAAAGGAGTAAATATATTCGGCTCTTTGGTGCTTTCACTGCGCAGCGTTGGGTTGACCTCGTCTTCTGGGACGAGACAGACTGTAAAAGTGTCTTTACTCTTTGTTTACACCTGGGCCAACAAACACTGTTTTGTGTTTCACTGCCAGATGTCCACAAAACTTGGCACACCACACAAAACATTTAAAACGCAGTGAGGATGAAGGAAACCATGGCAACCGCACGGCTGCTGGAGGGAGGGACCTCCGGTGGTTTGGACTGACTCGAATGTTTGAACAAATCGTGACCTCCGATGGATTCAAACTCCTTCAATAAAATAACCCTCCATCTACGACCTCAGGAAACATCGGCAACCTAATAAATATCACAGTGCACATGAGTCCCGGTCCCCCCCCCCCCCCTTTGTCCACAAACACTGTGTTAACTTCTCCTACGCAGGCTGCGCTTCAACACATAACGTCCTTTTTTTCAGCTTTCCAAGTTAATAACGTTCCTTCTGGAGGACGGAAACTGTCAATCACATGATTGTTAATAAAAATGAATAAATCTTTACAGTCCTCATTGTTTGATCATTTATCTGCTCGTGTGTAATACGTGTCGCGTGTGTTTTTGTGTATTGGCATCGATTAATGACACAACCCATCAGGGCGGGGGGAGTAGTGATGAACACAGGACACACATAGAACATGTTCTCACAATATTCAGTGCTTAATGGTCCCCAAAGTGCTTCATAGGCTGCAAGTGGGAAAAAAACAACATTGTTGATAAAAGTGAGTTCAGTTATGTCTCGGCACTGCATGGCGGGGGCTGTTATTTGAGGTTTGAGGGTGATCCTGGGGAAGCAGGAAATAGGTGATCAATAAATCCCTGAGGCCAGTGAAAGCGTGACAGATGTACCTGCCAGGAGGCTGAGAGGCCCGACACGAAGGCTCCTGATGGGACACAAGGCCCCCCCCCCCACACGGATTCAGTGTCGAAAGACGACATCACGTCTGCCTTCAAAGCCGCCAGGTCCCCCGCAGGGACCCGGCGATATCACACCTAATGATGAATTAAACATGGGGGGGACGCCGCCTCCGAGGCCACACAGCTGTCTATTGAGTGCACGGATGTTTAAGACGAGATTGTGTGCTTGAATCTTAAATTACACTTAACAAGTCAGATGCTGTGTTTGTTTGTGGTTCATTTTGAATAAGTTCTCAGTGTTGATCCGTCAGGTTTTAACTTTGAGTAAACGTCCTGTTGTCCACTGAGGTGAAGGGTTTTACTTTATGCCTAAAAGTACTGACAGAGCCTTGTAAAAACATGATAATGTGACGAGTCTGTTCAGCTGAAAGGTAACTAACAGAAACATTTCGGTCCTGACTGCCAATTTATTTTAGATCAAGTAATAACGACAATGACAGGTCGCTGCCTTTTTAAATGACTTGCAAAATTCACAAGTTGTCCGACTGTGGAACTCCTTGATGTGTATTTTGCCCTTTTCACCTCAATCAGAAAAATAACCCCTACAAACTATATTTTAAGTGACAGTGCCGTGTTTCTTGTATTTGTCCCGACGACTGTTTCAATTTAAACATTACACTCTGTCTGGAGGTCAGACAGAGCTCAATGCTTATTAGTGCAGTTTTTATATTTAGAAACACAATGGTTTCAAACATTTACCACCCACTTTATTTCAATAACATGGAGAGTGAGAAGCGTACTTTCCACATCTGATAGAAACGTGCGAGTGCAGAGGAAGAAGCGCAATGGAAACCATTCCAGTCCCACTGTGGTTCAAAAGATTCAAATAGACGAAGACGAGGGAAAGTGGGCACTAAAGGAATCATCATCTCATTGCCCCCTGGGGGGCATTTAATGGCTCCTTTTCAATGCAATGTCAGTGGTGGGAATCAACCGTGAATCAATGAACTTCCTCAAAAACTTGCCATCACCTCCTCCACCTGCCCTGCACAGCTGCATGGAAGCACCTCCCAGAAGCACCAAGGCGCCAACGGTGGGTGAGACCAAGCCGTTGTGTGGGTGGGATTGTGTGTGACAAAGTGCACCCACACAACCGACACCACCATGATAAAAAGCTACGGCTAATAGCTAATACACACCAAGGCTGGTAGAGGTTGAGTTTTAAAGTTTAACTTAGTCAATTGTTGGCAGACTTATTTTTAAAGAAACCAAAAAGCTCAAATAAATAAAACAGCTAAAATCTGATAACCTTTCACAGAAAAACGTACCAATAACCACCCAAAGAAAGGACTGTCTTTGAGGTGTGCTAATCTGTCAGATGGGGGGAGGGGGGGCGATGTGTTGATACTACGGTCCCAGAGACCTTTTGGAGACATTGTGAGCACTGCACCAGACTGTTAAACATAACAGGGCCATTCATGGACCAGCATAGCCAGCCAGTAGGAGACATAAGGTGATCCTGATTGCACGACTCTGCACCTGAAACCCTCCTCAAGCCAAACGGATTGTCGTGATGGTGTAAATAATCACTCTCTCACACGCTCAGGCTTTACAATCACCCTCCTGGGTTGGACTCTTCCCATCTCGCCAGGCTACCAATAGACGTGTTTGCCAGCCACCTCGCTCCCATTTTGTGGAATCGTTCCGGTCCGATGGGCGCCAGCGCCGTGCGTTCCTCTTGTCACGTGACGCACACTGTACGCTCAACTGCTGGGTTTCACCTGCGTAGAATTGTCGTTTCCCCACTCGATGCTACGGGGGTCGAACCCGTGCTTCGGTGGAAACGGGACCGCCGCCATGGCCGCCGGACACAGATTTGCTCTCGAGTCTCTGCCATCTGCTCGACATGCGCCTCAGCAGCTTGGCGGCAACAACGACGACTAAGTCCTCAAAAACCGCAGCGACGCCGTGCATGGCGCGTGTTTAAAGTTATTTGCAGGTGTGTGGACCGTTCTCCAGGAGGACCGATGTCCAGGAGGACCGATCTCTGCCTATAAACCAAAACAAACACCTCAGCAGCCAAATGCATTACGGCGCATCTGCTGAGGCAGCTGCTTCTGGATCTGTGAGTGTGTGGAGGTATATGACAATAAAAAACTGTTAGTGAAGTGCTACGCTATTGACAGAACAATAAAGTGTGTGTGTGTGTGTGTGTGTGTGTGTGTGTGTGTGTGTGTGTGTGTGTGTGTGTGTGTGTGTCTGGGGGCAGGACGAGGGAAGCAGCTTCTTCCACATTTGATCCCCATTAACAATTAAACACGGATTTGAGATCAATGGCTGAAATGTGTAAACATGGAGAAGAACAGAGAATAACGAATAGAAAGAGAGGATGAATAACAAATTTACTCTCATTTTGATTCAAATCACTTCCAGGATGGTCTCATGTGAATTGAGTCCAAAGTCTCTTGGAAACCAGCCTCCAGGCCTCCGACCCGTTTATCAATCTCTGCATTTGTTTATTGGTGAGGGAAGAAGGGATCTGCTGTTAATTGGGAAGTTGATCTTGCGTGACAGTTCAATATTAAATCCTCGGAGAGACGCATTATTTTTACAGTCGGCCCCCACAAGACAGTGAGATTTAACAAATAAAGGGCTGCGGGCCCCTTGAGGAGGACGTGACCGAATCTCTTTTCACAATCAATTCACACGGTGTGTTAAAACTACAGAAATATAAATTAACTTATATCAACATCTTATTTAGCCAAAAGTCAAGCGTTAAAGGTGACGATATGAAACACTCGTCCTGCTGCTTCTCTTGTTTCACGGTACAAAGCAACGAAGCACCTCGCCTGTCTGTCAGTGATCCTTTGATCTCTTCGCGGTGTTGCACCAACTCTGACGGCCATGTTGGACGTCCTCAGCTCTCCGGCAGCAGTGAAGATGAGCTGAATGGACAATTTGGAGAGTTCTCACAGAACTGAATAAACATGGACCCCGCAGGCGTAAACAGAACATCCTCCTCAGTCCTTCAACTCCAAACTGCCCCCCCCCCCCCCCCACCCCCTCCCATTCCTCCCCTGACGCACCATTACCAATAACATCACACAAGGACGGTCACACAGTGATTTAAAACGTCAAGCCTGTTTAAAATGCGCGCACGCACACACACACACACACACACTATTAGATCCCTAATAGATTCAGTTAAAGAAGTCTTCTTCTTCTTCTGGATGCGTAATGGCGTTTCTGACCCATCGGACTCTTCTTCTAAAGCTCCAGAGAGGTTTGAGAGGTCTGCAGGTGGAACGCCCATCAGCACCTTCAACCGCTGAGGGAAGCGCTTGTTTCTGTTGTGCCGGTTCCTCGTCTGTATTTCTGATTTGAATGAAGACTTGGAGACATTAACTTTGTGAAAATAAAACAATAATCATTGTTGGATCCAATTTAACTGAAGAAAAATCTGATTAAAATGTGTTCATTAGTACGATGGCTTGATTCAGAATGATAACACACCCAGTCCAAGACGGATGTGACTGACTGCTTTAATGACGTTATTATCAAATCTATTTCGTAATTTCACCAGGACCCGATACGAGTCACCATTAATGAGATCACACCACGTGCCTGAGCTTTTTCTATGTTTTATGAGTAGTATTCGTACTAATTGGGTGACGGCGTCGCCCTGTAGGTTGATCAAGAAGGAAATGAATGTGTCTGTATGACCTTAACTGCTGCTGACCTTTCATCCAACACCATCATTATGTCCACTTTATCAAACCTGTCTATTTTTTCTGTTTTAAAAACCAAATTCCGGCGAAACTTCATTGTCTGAGTGTGTTGCTGTTTTCACTCTGAGCGTGCTAATGTTAGCCGTTAGCTAATGGTACCAAGTCCTTTTTAAGAGTCAGTGGATGCATCATTAACACCTCGGTGTCATCCTCAATCACTCACAGCTTCCTGGCGTTGATTGCTTCATGAACCGAAGGCACCTGAAGAAGCCGCTGATGGATCATCACCGGGACCTTCGTGAAGCAGACGGGTTCGACCTCTACGCCGACCTCTACGGCACCAGGTCTGAAGCTCCTCTTTTCCTACTCTTCAGATCGCTGATGTTCGAGCGCAGCTTCCTGAAAGTTAACCCCAGGGCCATGAATATTGATTGGCCTCCGATCATCCCGTCTCTGTGAACGCCCCCCCCCCTCCCCACGGCCCCCCCTTCACATTCAGCTGCTGCTCCAAACCTCTCAAAGAATTACATCTCATTCTCTTTTATCCTCCAGCTAAAGTTAAAAGATTATTTTCCTCGATGTATTTCCTTCTCTTAAGAGAGAAGAAGGTGTCTCATTTGGAGTAGATTTAGCTAATTGCTTTTACAAATAACATTTCACACGGATAAATTGTTTTGCGGGATTTATTTTAAATATTGTCAATTTAATGAATGCTCTGATCCGCGTGTCTCATTGATTATTTCTACTCTGAGCACCGACATAATTAACCATCCAATATTTGACAGTTTTTCTCGACTGCTTAAGCACATTTTTGATGTTTTATTTTAAACAGTACAATTAATTAGCACACCCACAAACTCAATACACAACACGCCTCAGATCCTTTGCAAAATGGAACTCTTGTAGAAACTATGCACTAATTTATCAAAACCGTACAGAAAATGCTAGGATTTGTCTCTTCGTCTGGCTTTGATGTGGCCTCCTCCTCAAACTCACTTCCTTCTGTTTTGGTTGAAGATAGGAGAACTCAACTCATGCATTTCATAGTGCTTAAAACTGATTGGTGTGTCTGGTGTGTGATTGGATGGGGTCCAGTCTACATCCTGGACATGGTCAAACCCGTAGGACACACATACAAGAGATTCCTTGCTTTATAGTTAGATGTATATGTGACTGCACATGCAGACTTACAGGGGACCCACTATGGAACCCTGTGGAACACCACAAGTCAAACGGACCGTGACCGCCCCCGAAAGGGTTCTGTGTGATAAACCAGATTGAACCGCCTGATCTGCCTGATCTGCCTGATCCCTGCTACTGTGGATCCAGACCACAAACCAGACAAAGAGACACAGAAATCTTGGAGATCGATCAGCGAGATGCGACCAGAAGGATTATCGTTGCTCCGTCTTCTACTGGCAATCGGGAGCCGGTATTAAACCCTCTTCTGCATTTAGCCGTAGCCGGACGACTTATTTTGTGAGCCTCTTTGTGTCTGGTTCTGTTCTAAATGGGGCAGCATTGCTGAAGTGCCAATAAAGACACAGAAGCAGCAGAGCTGGCCACTTTAGCACTATTTTACAACCACCAGTCTTTCATTCAAACCCACCCAAGGATCTCAAATCCTTTCATACATATTCTGTTCAAAGGGCTGGCTCGGCCCAGAAGGCATAAAAAGGCTTTTACCAGAGCAGGACGGTGAAAGTACATCTCACCTCCTCATTAACATCCACTTTGTTGCTTTGCTGATCTATGCAGTTACTGTTTCGTTGCAACAAGATGCTTTCAGCTCATAGCAGATCTCATCAGACTTTAAAACCCAGAATTCTCCGTATCCTTTAAGCTACTTTCGTACTCCTTTCCTTATCCTCCCCCAAAAATCATATTTAAAAAAATGCAATACCCTCGGTTCCGGTGCTCTGCTGCTCCATTTGAGCCTGAGACACATTTTGTCTCTAGGAAGTGTCAATGCAACTTCCGTGTCTTTCCTAATTCCTAGGATTGTCGTTTTTGTATCTACTGGATAAAATACAAAATGTATGTGTTACGCAAAAGAAATGATCAATGTAGATAATGTTTTTACGTCAGATATCAGATAAATTACAGGCTGCAGGTGCCAGTACAGTGAAAAATGGAAAGTACCTAGATAGAGAAGATAAATGACCAGTGACTTTTTGATGATGGCTGCCATAAACCAAACGCCAGTCTTTTTTTGTAAAAGGAAAAGCTTACAACTAATAGTTCTTCTATATATTCGCTAAATATATGACCTCTTTAAATACATATGCCTGAAATTCTGCTTGGCAAGGAGAACATGTAGCTTCAGTTGTTTGTCTCTTTCTTGTGGCTCTGGTTCAAAACAGCACCTCTAATTTCCCATCGGAATCTTCTGCCCCTGAAGGCGTCAAATGCCCTCCGCAGGGAGCGGTGAGACAGCTCAATGAAGACGGGACCTTTGGTGCAGCATCTTCAATCATACAAATTGATGCAGAGTCTATTTTGTACGTTGTCAAAAAACAGAGCAGATGTTTGTTGAAGACATTTAGGGATTCTGCTTAATAACACGTTTAGAAAAGATCTCACGCGTTTCATTTCAAGAGGGTGACTTTGCTTTTCCCCCGAAAAGAGGTAACTTTGGCTCATCTTTATCTAGTAATTACAGAAGGCTATATTTATGTATGTTTTTATTTTTGTTAGTGCGGTTTAATTGGTTTTGCGAAGCGAGGGAAAGCTACAATTTTAAAGTTACAAAATAAAACGCCCACGAAACATTCAATGTAGATGAAAATGATCAGAGAGAACGCTGTTTTCATCAATATTCACCAAACCTATTGTTTAGACTCCAGTTCATTACTTTCCAGCTTTGCATTTATCTAAAATGGTGTCTCTTATTGTCACGTATGTGTCTATTAACTTGAGATATTTGTACGCAGTAAAGAGCACAATATTTTCACCAACAACTTACTCCCACATTTCCCAGTAAATACAAGTGATTATAAAACGTGAGTCATATTTGTTAAATATGCAGTGAATGTTTAACATAATGGAACCTTTTGACTGTGTGCTTCTGCTGCAGCAATAAACTTTCACTTTTACGTTTTAATGATTTTAATAAAGGTTTGTGTGCATCCCAGCGCTCAAATAACTTAATATTTAATATTCATCTTTTTCAACTTTGCTCTCATAAGAGTGTTAATGCTGATGCAATCTAAGTGTTCTGTTTCTATTTTTTGTTGTTTACAACCTTCCTACAGTTTGTGCCTCCTCTACAGTTTTAAATATTGCTCTTTGAAAGATGGATAACAAGACATGTGCAGAGCAATGAAACGCGACTCAAGGGGAAGCATAGCTGCAGGAAATATCCGTTTGGGACGTGAATCGGGAGAAACGTGCAGAGAAATTGCCAAAATATCCATGGAGACATTCGTAAGTAAATGTTCGTAGTCTTGGTGTCCTTCGCTGTAATATTATGCGACCTGACAAACTGGACACTCTGAGAGACGGATGGTTGACGTTGAAGAGTCATAAACAGCAGGAAGCATGTTTGAATTCACGGTGATGATTGGCAATCATTGGTTCCGCAGGCAGGTTTCACCCTGAATTAAATACATCTGCTTCCTCCTCATTCCACGTCTTCATTCCACTCCAAACTTTTCCTTAAAGAAATGCGGCTTTTCAATTTTTTCTTGAAATACACTCATCCACCAATTTGTATTTTCACCATCCTTGCATGAAAGCAATATTGGCACTGAAAGTGGTGCAGAGGGCGGCGTGTGTGCAGCTATCTGTAAACGGCCAACTCCAAATACACGGCTGACACCGAGGGCCACCGGCGAAATGATTTACAACCGAGCTGCTGATTGGACCCGAAGGGAGTCAGGTGCTCGCTCCTACATGCAGACACGCAAAAATCACACGAGCCTGTGTGAACATGTGCAGACGTGCAGCACGCACCCAGAAACCAACACCAGCACAGAGCGGTCGACGTGTGCGGAGAGCTGCGGCCGCCTCGCCACCAGCGCTTTTAAGACTGAATGGATGCTGCAATTCAATGAATGCAATGACTTTCGTTAGCCAAAGGGAGTGTGATTGGGTGCTGGAATGGGAATAGTCTGCAAGACAAAGGCCACTTGTAAAAGCGGCTGATGGAGTCAGGCATTCAAACGGCCCCGTTATAAGATGACTGGAGTGGATTCAAATGAGCGAGGGGTGACGTTCTTTCATGTCTCTCTGGTCCGAATGTACCACAACTTCACCTTACAAAGACAGAGTCTCAACCACTAATGAGAAATACCTAGTTCAACGACTCATCTGGACCATCGTTTCCTCCGAGCCGCTCTAATTGTGTTTTCACTCTCGACGCGTTAACAGTGGGTGCAGATCGCAGCACAGATTCCTCACAACCCCTGTTCCTTCTTGTCGGTACGATTTTTGATGTGTTAATTGAAGACTCCCTGAGAGACCGACAACAGGGGTCAAGGGTTTGGATGACGGGATTAGAGCGCGTTGACGCACTCGGCAGCACAGAGAAATACAGTGAGAGTGATGGTTTGGAGAGCGTCCGCTGTGGTTCGGGCCTCACAGTCTGTGTTTCGGCGTGACACTGATTCTCTGCCCTCTTTTGAAGCCCACACGTTTCCTAATTAAGGGTGTTTTCGCTCATCCAGACCTCTGCACCGGCACATTACTCCTCAGGTCAAACGCACCGTAATCAAGATTTTTTTTTTTTTAAGCAGAAAAGAGGTGCAGGAATCCCGCAGAGGGCCCGAGGAGGATGAGGTGAGATTAACGAGACTCCTGCAGCGTCTTCACAGTAATTAACGGAGGCGCTTTGCCGACCCTACAGACGCCTCTTTAAGTGATCATTAACCCAATTGTGATTAAAGAGACGGTGCTGTGGACAACAAGTCAAGGTGAGAAAATATTACCCTGCTCCCTTTTTTGGATAGAAGGAAAGGGAGTAAGGGGGGGGGGGGTGCGTGTGATTTCTCCTTATGAAACTTTATCCTCGGGGGAGGTCTGGAGGAGCCCCCGCCACGCTGTGCGTGTCGGTGTGGGTTTCCGTTTTGGGTTTGACTTCCTTTGACAGTCGTGTCTCCGGAGGGTTGTTCATGAACTCTACACGAGTCGCATGTTGCACATGATTATTTCACATTTGCAATTATTTGTTAGTTTCACCAAAGAGCAGGATAAGGATCAATATGCATTATTCATACATTAAATAATAAAAATGAGTATGAAATTTATACAGGAAATCTTGTGTTTAACATACTAAATCCATTATGTTAAATTGCCAGGGGAGCAATTCTTTTTAGGAGACATGTGACCTGTTTTTTTAAGCAGGAACATCGGAGAGGCCTCGTTGGAAACGGTTCTTCAATGAATGAACCCGCTCTCAATCAAACTACAAAGTACAAGGCTTGTTTTCCTGGAGTGATAAGGAAAGGCTCTGCTTTTGCATTACCATCGTTGTTTAGAACAAATAATAATAGCAGTGAGCGGTGCTGGAACCTTTTGATGTGATCCATTAATAACTATAGACGAAACATCGTCACGTGAGCCGTCCCACAGAAGAGCTTTAATGACTCTGAACTGAATGCCATGGTCCCCCTGTGAGCTCCACCCTGCCAACTCATCGCCTCCAACTAGCAACCAGCAGCCTGGGGGGGGGGGGGGGGGGGGGTTCGATGCTGCCGGTGAGCCGAAGTCCTCCCGGTCGCTCCACCACAGAAGATGAAACACCCGATGAATCACAATGAGAACACCTCCGCCCGCTCTTATCTGCTCCTCCTTGATTGAAAAATAGCCACGTTCGCGTCTTGGCAAGAGTGCGAGCGGCTGGCTTCGGGGACGCCGAGGTGCGGCGGCGTGTTTGTGTGCCGCAGCGAGGACGGCTGAGTGGAAGAGGCAGCTCGATGTAAACACACTGACAGGACGGAGTCATTCGTAAAGTCGAGGGAGGGAAGGGGAGAGGCATTAGGGTTCAAGGATGAGAGGAATTAGAGGAAGACATGTTCGGAAAGGTTGAGCAAAGAAGAGTTGGTGGTGCTTTAACGCAGCGATGGAGGAAAGAAGGATTCACTGAAGGGGGAGTAGGGAAGGAAGGAAGGAAGGGGAAGGAAAGACTGTAAAGGAGAGAAGATAGTGGAGGAAGGGGACAGTAAGGAGGGATCATACAGGTGAAAGTAAAACAATGAAGAGGCTGAAACAAAGGAGGCAGGAAAGTAGAACAGAAAGGAGAGCAGAAGTAAGAAATATAGAAGGAAGGAAAAGTGGCATCGGAGAGCAACAAAGGGAGGGAGAGTGAGTCTGAAAGATAGGAAGTGACCGAGGTGATGTAGGAAAGGAAGAAGGGCAGATTGGAAGGAAAATGAGAAATGAGAGTAAAATGGTGATGACGGAGTGGTTGGACAGTCCATGCAGCAGCTTTAGCGTCCTGATGAGCAAACTGTGGTGGAGCATCGATCCCCTTGGACTGAAGGAGCATTTCAGCAGACCAACGGAGCTTCACCTTCCTTCACAAGGAACCCAAACGGTCTGCTGTGTGGAAGAGACGCAGCCAGGGATGAGAAGGAAGGAAAGGAGGGGATGGAGGACAACAGGGACCACGCAGGAAGAGGAAAGGAACCACTGAAGGAACAAGCTGAAGAGAAGACGGCACCTGTACTCAGTGTCCCTCTCTCTCCTCACAAGTCCTCTATGTGCTGAAGACGTTTTTTAGCCAGTTCATCTGTCATTCCTTTAAAAAAAAAAAGAACCTTTTTGCAACCATCCATCGTTCATCACTGCGCACCGTCTGGCTGTCAGATGTTCCCACAAGGCGGCCTGGGAAAAAACAGGAAGCCAATAAACCACCTGGCACCCGGTAGAGGGGAGAAAAAGCCGTCCTCCCACAATAACCCCCCACCCCCCACAAGAGCGATGAGATGCTTTGCAGAAGGTGGAGTCATAGGCCAACAACTGCCAACAGAGAGTCTCTTCTTCTTCTTCCTCTCCTTCTTCTTCTGTCTTAACGAGCCCCCACCCTGAAGCCTCCACCCTGGAAAGGATGGAGGAGTGTTTACGATCAGCGCTTTTAGCCAAACGCTCAAACCGTGGCCCCCGATAAGCAATTTACGGCCCTAGATTAAAGTGCGGTGTTCAAACAGAAGAGCGGGTGTGGGGGGGGGTGCTCACACGGGACACGTCCCGTCCTCACCATCAGGAGGATGCAGTCTCCTGGCTCGCATCCCATGAGGCACAACATCCCCCCCCCCCCCCAGCAGGTTGATGTATTTCACATGGCTTTAGAAGCTCTCATTCCTTATGCTTTCATAACGTTGGGACAAACCCATGCACTGTATGAAGCCCCTTCACACTGCAGGAACCTCGCCATATTACATCCAGACTCCCATCCACGGCGTTTGCACAAGACTTAGAGGAGGAGAGCAGAAATCAATAAGCGGCAAGGTGATGTGTACCCGGTGAGGACGGGGGGGGGGGGGGTGGGGGCGCGTGTCAGTGACTCCACAGGAAAGTTAAAGCAAAAAACACATAAATTCACGGACACGGACTCCTACTGTAAAGCTGCCGGCTGCCGTTATCGGGGTCGGCGGTAAAACCCACCTCTGTGTCGGTGTCTGTGAACGTGAAAGCTCGGCTTACGCCTGAACCTCAGCGTTGACGCCAGACACGAGGAGGACATGCGTTTTAAAGAAGCGGGCTATTTCTGTGCCGCTTATCATCGCAGAGTCCTGCATTATTTAAGAGCCTGTCAATAGGACACGGAGGGGACGGGGGGACGGGGGGAAAGGGCCGCTGATGAGACCGGCGGAGGGCCGCTCGCCGCTGATTGGGCGGATGTCGGGGGGGGAGAGACAGCCGACGCGCGGGCCGCGGGTCCGGGCAACGCGGCGGCGAGGCCCCCGCAGAGGCGAGAGGAAGAATCAATTTACCCGCGGGGTAATTGGATGGAGATAGCGGCGGCTTTACGGGCCGATGTCATAATCTCCTTAACGGACGCTGCGGCGCCCTGTTTGGTTTCTGTCACACGGACGGAAACAACGCGAGCCATCTGAACGTTGCACTGAAGAGCGTGAAGGGCTTTGAGGAGCTCGGGGAGGGGAGGGGATAGGGGGAAGGGGGGGGGGGGGGGGCTCCATGGCGGAGGCTGAGCCGCCCTCTCATTGGGTCTCGTGTAAAAAACAGGTGCAGATTGAAAGGACGATAAAGGTGGAGGACACACTTTCACCGGGACGCTTTTGTTGCTCTCTGCACTGAGCCGCCCGACGTGGGCGAAACGCCGGTGGAGCTGTGCGACCCCCCCCCCCCCCCCCCTGCCCACGCCGGCCTCTCAGTGAGACGGGTCAGCGGGTGAGGATAAAGAATATCTCCATTTGACACTGAAATACACACTACGATATCATCATCTGATGCTGCAGGTTGACTGAGGACAGGGGGACGAATCGGAAGTGTTTCAATACGTGCATCCTCTAAGTTTGTTGTTTGAAGAAAAACTGTATTATATTTATTGGAGAATTACTTGTATGTAACAACAGTGGAAATCTAAGTACTAGCTGCATTGGAGTCCAAACAGGGGTCCAAAGGCCCCTCATCAGCAGCTACAACACGAAACAACAAGAAAATCCCAAAACAATTATCAAACTGTTATTGGTCTCCTCACGTCTCGAACGCTCCGGAGGAAGCAACAAGGAAACGGAGCGCAATTTGTCTTTTAGTTGAAAATGGGCCCAGTTGTTTTCAACAGTGCTTGTTTGATTCCCCCCGAGCGCAAGCTGCCTTCCTGCATTCGTTGATCTGCACGACTTCGCCGCTAATTCAGGAACCCGCACCGAATCTGGGGGTTGATGTTCATAAAAACACTTCGGTGGGGACTTGTGCGCGAGCGGAAGCAATTAATAAAACAACAAAATCAAAAGGTTTGGGATTTGAAAACGTTCTCTGCAAACTATCTTAAAGAAAAACGTCCCCAAACTGCAGCTCCTTGCGTTGCAAATGGTAGAAAATATGCAAAAGCTGAATTCAAACACCAAAAAGTCAATAATAGAAATGTGAAATCATCTTGCACACACGTTCATGCAGCAAACCGCTCGCATCACCTTCATAATTAGAGCCTCCCAGCAGAGAGCAGCTCTGTGGGCTGATGAACCCTTGAGCAATGCGGTAAACCTTCAGCCACTCTGCTGTCTGGTCCCCGGGCGGCGAGCGGCGCTCTGCAGATAGAGGAGCCGTCCTCAGACACAGCGCTGTGGTATAAAATCCCATCAACGCTCCATTTGTGACAAGTGGATTGAATTATAATTATAAGACACACTGCTTCATTTAAACGTGAACTATATCATAGCCGGACCATTTTGAAACAACTGGAGCTGAACAGCACAAACAAATGCTGCAGCACGGAGCACTGAATTAACAGTATAATTAAGCCCAACGTGCCCCTCAAAACAAAAAAAGGTTGAAACTAATGCTTTCATTATGGCGAAACATTAAAAGACGCCAGGAAATGGAACCAAGCGTCCCAAACTTACATCAACAAGCCTTTAAGAACACGCCGTTCTTTCCCTTCACTCAGTCCGGAATGTTAAAGCCGAGCAGATGAGTCTGTCTCTGGCAATCAGGGGGGGCGTCGTCTCCCTCGGCGTGACCTTGCAGCGGGACGCCAGCCCTCTGAGGACGAGGCGCCGCGGCGCCGTCGTCCATCGCCTGGCGGGCTGATCTGTCACTCATTAAAGCCGGAGACAAGGTCCACCACAACACGTTGAGTCACCAGGACATTTGACAAAACTCAAGGTGCACATTGGGCTTTAAATTGTACGACTCGTTCTTCGTGAGCAGAGATTTCCATTTGTTACTGAGACGGACGCAAGGAGAAAGCTGCTTTGGGGCTTCGTTTGACTCTTCGTTTGACTTTGTGAGTGTAGTTCCACGTCGTAAGGCACGGCCCATTGATGAGGCTTTTCTCCCTGATTGGGTGACCGGGAGACTTAGTTCCAGCTGAACTGTATGAGTCATCTGGCTACAGGCTCCAACACGACGTCCACTGGACTGATGGCCTGGAAACCTCCAAAGAGCCCTTCAACGCGGTGCAGGTTGTGAAGGTTCGAGAGTCTCAGGCCACCCAAGTCTGAATCGTTTCTGCATTTGTGTGCAAATTTACGAGATTAGCTTTGACGTCTGCCGGGAGCCTTCGGTGCTTCCCAGGCTTCCTCTGATCAATAATTTCATCATGAAGATGGGTTTCGGGGATATATCGATTGTCTCAGACGTATTGCTTCCATTTACGCCCAGCCAAAAGGTTCGAATAAAGTCGAGCACTCCGAAAGTGGCTCCAAAGCTTGAGATGGTCGTAAAGACGCTCCTCCGTCCCGGAAGGAGGTGGAGATGTTGGAGGGGGGGGGGGGGGATTTGGTGGTAAAGGAAACAGCCGAACGAACAGCCGGGCAGATGAGGAGAAGCATTATGCATGGAATGCTTAGTGAAAGTGAGATATGAAGACGTTCTGTCCTGAGTTATCAGACAATTCATATATTGGAGGCTAAAATGTCAATATTTCAAAAGGCTGAAGGTGAGGGCCAATGGGCATGCGTTCTACACCCATGATTACATACAATTCAATATAATTACATAGTATTCAGAAGAGCGGGAAAATACTCATTTGATGCCAATGCATAGTTAGTCAAACGCATCGTGCCAAAAATACCTGGAAGTCCTTCTGCGTGCCGTCCGATTTTGCAGCATGGAAATCAGAGGAGCAACAGGGTGATGGTTCAAGGTGAAACGTTATGAGGAAGTGCTACGTGTCAGATGAGGAAGCTGGTGCAGGCGGAAGGCAGGCAGGCAGGCAGGACTCAAACGCAGAGTTTTCAGAAGGTGATCTTTATTCACCACAGAACCAAACAGAAGCCAAAAACGTGCACCAACGAGGACTGACATGGACAATGACGCGACAAAGGACAACTGGCACACAGGGCTTAAATACACAAGGGAGGTGCAGGTGATTGGACACAGGTGGAATCAATCACGCAATCACAAGACAAGGCAGGAAGTGAAGTTAACCCAGGACCACAAGAGACATGAAACTTCAAACTAAAACAGGAAGCGAAGCCAAACCGTGACAGAACCCCCCCCTCAAGGACCGAATTCCAGACGGTCCTAAAGGGGAGCAGAACCGGAAAAAATCAGACAAGGGGAGGGAGGGTGGGGACCCGACGATCCTGGACCGCGCGGGGAACTCCGGGTGATGGCGGCCATGTGTCGGGTCCTTCGGGGGGCCGGCCGGGCCTCAGGGTCTCGGGGGTTCTGGCGGGGCGGCGGCCGGGCCTCAGGGTCTCGGGGGGTCTGCCGGGTCGGCGGCCGGGCCTCAGGGTCTCGGGGGGTCTGCCGGGTCGGCGGCCGGGCCTCAGGGTCTCGGGGGGTCTGCCGGGTTGGGGGCCGGGCCTCCGGGTCTCGGGGGGTCTGCCGGGTCGGCGGCCGGGCCTCAGGGTCTCGGGGGGTCTGCCGGGTCGGCGGCCGGGCCTCTGGGTCTCGGGGGGTCTGCCGGGTCGGCGGCCGTGCGTCGTGGCGGGGGGCGCCGAGCAGTGCGGCTCCGGCGTCGTCGTGGCGGGGGGCGCCGAGCAGTGCGGCTGCGGCGTCGTCGTGGCGGGGGGCGCCGAGCAGTGCGGCTGCGGCGTCGTCGTGGCGGGGGGCGCCGAGCTGTGCGGCTGCGGCGTCGTCGTGGCGGGGGGCGCCGAGCTGTGCGGCTGCGGCGTCGTCGTGGAGGGGGGCGCCGAGCAGTGCGGCTCCGGCGTCGTCGTGGCGGGGGGCGCCGAGCAGTGCGGCTGCGGCGGCCCAACCCCTGACCCCACCCCCCCCTCAAGGGCCGGATCCCAGACGGCCCTTAGGGGTGGGGGGGAGAGGACCAAGGGATGGGAGGGAGGGGGCACGATCAGGGGCCGTGGGGACGGGCCAGGAGGCTGGACTCTGGGGGCCGGAACGGGCGGAGGCTGGACTCTGGGGGCCGGAACGGGCGGAGGCTGGACTCTGGGGGCCGGAACGGGCGGAGGCTGGACTCTGGGGGCCGGAACGGGCGGAGGCTGGACTCTGGGGGCCGGAACGGGCGGAGGCTGGACTCTGGGGGCCGGAACGGGCGGAGGCTGGACTCTGGGGGCCGGAACGGGCGGAGGCTGGACTCTGGGGGCCGGAACGGGCGGAGGCTGGACTCTGGGGGCCGGAACGGGCGGAGGCTGGACTCTGGTACGTCCCAATTGAAATGATTGACATGCTTGGTATCGTCATTAGGTCGCAGGCCAAGACCCGACTGACCATCTGGACATGTGTTAGTGAGTCTTCTGATTCTGTCTTTGCTACCTGACTGCGGCTCTAATTAGTTCACACTGAAGAAACAAATATTAAAAAAAGGATTACACGTTTCCCGTAAATGTAGTTTTGAACAGACGTCACTGATTATAGGTAGAAATAGGGCACCTGTCAGGGACTATTTCCAGCAGCGGATTAATCTTCATCTGGTGCTGCGGTGAGTAGGTGACCAAGTACACAGTGATGAATGGAGAAATTCAAAAGGAGTAAGAATAGTTTCCAATGACATTCATACTTTATAACTTACATCTTCAGCATCAATAATCCAGCGAGGGGGAATTAACACCAAAATAGATCCGGAGGTAATCAGAAAGTAGACCTAATTTACCCAGAAATAAACAAGAACAGTATAAAGCTCTGAGGTGGAGGAGGTGGAGGAGGTGGAGGAGGAGGAGGGGATGTGAGTATGCAGGTTTTCATTACAGGTTCATCCTCCCACAGCCCAAAATATGTTAAAAAAAACATGCCGCCTACTGTCAAAATATTGATGGTGATTGACATCAAAGAGCTTTAAATGATTAAGGCTGTGTTTTTAATACTGTTGCCGGTCCGGGTGGAGCATCTGGCCCAAACGGTTTGAGATACTGAAACGCCTCATATTTTATGAGGTTGTCAACTTACAACTTGCTAATCAACTGAAAGCTGCAGCTGTAAGAACACTAGAGGAATAACAAGTGGGGTGTTTCCCTCTGAAATGCCGAAAGAGGAAAGGAAACTCGTTAATACTCAACAAGGTCATTTAAATTTGCTAAATTTGTGCAAATGATATACATGAAACAACAGGAACCTGAGCCGGGAGGCAGGCCGATAGTTGCTTAATTTGACATTTGCCAAACTAACCAGCACTTTCACATGTGATGAAAATACAGAATATCTTGACAATGCTAATGCTAGCCTTTAGCTAGTCCGAAAACCAGCAGAACGAGTAAAACCCGGGGAGAGATTCATCGAAATGGGTACGAACATCACTTCAATTTCAATTATTTCATGAGAGACATGCAAGCTGCTCGAGAGTCCACTTCGACTGCAACACCCCGAAAAACCTCCAGTTCTCCTTCTCCGGATCCCAGAGGAGCTGGAGGGCTCACCAGAACCCACACCACCCCTCGAGGGGGGGGGGGGCACTCAGCGAATGCTTGAAATGCTTGAAATGAAAGGCGCGGCGGCTCAGACGGAGACGAAGATGAGGAGGAGGAGGAGGAGGAGGAGGAGGAGGAGGACGGTTGCCGTGGGTGATTTTTGGTACAGAAACCTCTGTTGTTGTCATTCACTGTCGGAACAAAGAGGGAACAAAGAGCAAGAGAGACACGTGGCTTTGAAAAAAACAAGTCTCCGAAAAACAGAGAAAGGTATGCGATGTGATGCGGACACCTGGAACACAACCTCCACACTGCAGCATGTAAAGGACTCTTAATAATATAAAATATAGAGACACATCCAGACTTAAGAGGAACAAACTTCCAACCCAAACCGGTGAGATGAGTGATGAGCGACTATTGGAAATAGTCAATAATGAATAAATACAGTATATTCCATTTGTACCAAAAGAATCCCCCTCAATCCCACACACATTTTTCACAGAACTTCTGGACGTCGAAAGAACATTCCCAAATTTAGCATTATGGATTTCACTTCTTCTAAAGTCATTGAAGAGTCTCAAGAAATAAGAATAAATTAAGAATAATTAATGTTTGTAATAACGCTCTCTTCTTTTTTTCCGTTTGTTGTACATCATTAAATTACCCAAAATGATCCCTGCAGGCTTCCATACAGCATCATACGTTCACCTGCACGCATTGGGTCATCACCGAGGAGCTGAATTATCTTCCTCACAGCCCGGAAAATCGCTTCCATCCAGCAGCCGTCTCTTCAGGAGCCTTCGAAGCAAACACTAAAAGAGGGCTCTGATCCACGTTGGAGCGTTTTTCGTGGCACGGCGACTAAAGTGCCGTCTTTCTGCCGTTTTCACTGTTTTCGGCTATGTCACAAGCTCCTTTATAGAAAACAGACGGAGGAACCTTGGACACCGCCGTTTTCCTGCCATGCATCTCGTCGCAGGGCCTCCGTGTCCGGACCATCAAGGGCTCGGTTCCCTTTGCTGTTGCTTTACACAACAAACAGCCAAATGACATTCACTTAAACCAAGAATGGAAACACAAGGCGACCCGACCTGCGGTTCCCTTCTGTGCAAACAAGGCTTGTTTCAAAGCCTCAGCCTTCGACCCGCCGGGCCGAACAAGCAGCGCTGTCGGGTTTGAGCGCTAATCTGCAGAGTAATGAGCTCATAACTCACCGGTTTCTACCAGGAGCCACAAGAGGTCATACTGGCTGCAGGGAGAGCTACCAAAGGAAAAGCTCCGAGATCTGGGTTTTTTTTCCAGCATCACAGGGCCCGACGAAACGATCAGTAGCACACGGCTCGAACCCTAATCGATCGATTACAGCATTTCCGCCTCCACCACGAGGGAACAGAGGGAACAGAGGGAACCGGCGTGGGCCAAATGAGCCAATCAGAAAGCATTTATGCAGAAACCAGGAGATCCTCTCAAGCCAACCGTTGGTCATTGGATTCGCCTGCTGGACTGTGGGCGGATGCCAAAGGAGCTGCAGAGGAAGACCCACGGGAACCGATGGAAGGTGTGCCCCCCCCCCCCCCCCCCCCCCCTCTCGACACACATGACGTGCTGCTGCGCTGTTGTTGTTTATGTTCACTGTTGCACACGAGCTGTTGGTGTAATATGAATGTCAAGACCATTTTTCACTTCTGTTGACATAAATGCCACAAGCCGGCTGTGTGGCACCGGGGGGGGGGGGGGGGGGGGGGGGCTGGTTTAACCGTGAGTTATTATTTTACATGTGGCAGTGTGGCATGATTATATATCATTATCAGAGTCTAACCAGCTCAATTGTAATGCATGAAACCCCTCTGAAAGAAAACCTTACTCAATAAATCACTTATCAGTCTACTCCAGCGTCACTACATCTACACGACTCCTAAAGGGACTCAACCCCCCGAGCCAGCCTCATTACACTATAACCTCAGGCCCTCCATCATTGCAATTGACACTGTAAACAGGGAGTTCCACCCACTGGTAGTGTATTACATGACTGTACATAGGGTTAACTAACACAGGTATAAAACGGCATTAATGCCTGAGAGTGGGAATCGACCCGTTCCGTCTCATCAGTGAAATAGAGAGATGTAAATAAAGATTCTTTCAAAAATTATTAAAAAGTATTTCTGAATATTCATGTTTACCAAATCAATGTTTAGGTTTGAGCCTGTTGGAATGATCGCAGTCATTCATCCACACAATGAACAGTGTGTTATTGGTATCAGGACATTTGGTATTTTTCTTTTATGTTGTTTATGAAGACTGACCCTGGACCCTTTAAAGCTTCTTATGCACAGATGCTTGCGGCAAAAGAATTAATTAGCATTTCTACGTATTTTCTTCCGAGATGGAAGGATGCTGTTTTGGTCAGATGGTGAAACTATACTTTGGTCTGATTTGTTCTTCTTTTTGCCCTCAGGCCTAAACAGGGTGTTTATGTTCTGCATCTTGCTCTGCATTAAAGTACCGATGGGTGTCATCAGCATATCTGTGGTATCTGAGCTACATTATGAAGTGCAAAACATGGAAGCAGATCATTTACACTTCTATCAGCACATTATTTATTTTATAGAGAAAGTGCTATTTTATCATTTGTCTCTGAACCAACAGAAAGTTGTGCAATTTTAAATTTTAAAAGAGCCACTGAAATTAGGTGTGTGCTGCTCAATGTTCACACACTGTAGCTGATGCTTTCAAAATGTGCGTTTAATCACATGACCATTTATGCAAAAGCAAGCTCTGATTGGTCATCTTGTAAATGTTCATTCCGGTAGCTTCTCACACAGGTCTTACTTTGAAAAGCCTTTAAAACATCACGTGACCCAACGAAGCATCACGTGACCCAACGAAGCATCACGTGACCCAACGAAGCATCACGTGCAGGGATTCGGACCCCGGCTCAATCGACTACATGGCACATGCACCTTGCTGTCGTCCCTGCGACCTTGAGAGGTGACGAACACAGACAGTGGGATGAGCCACACCGGTATTTCCTCATCGGCCTGTGAAACCCCCCCCCCCTTCTCCAAAGCTGCTGCAACAATGCTCAGCTCGGATCTTAGGAGAGAGGGTTGTCCAGGCAGGCTGAGGGCTAATTGTCAAATGTGTGTGGGGGCTGTGGGGCAATTGGCAGCTGAGGCTGAGCTCACTGGGAGGCTGAAAAGGAGAGAAGGAGAGGGAGAAAGAGAGGGAGAAAGAGAGGGAAAAAGAGAGGGAGCAAAAGGCAGGGAAACGAGCGAGAAGAGGAAAAGCTTAAAAGGAGGAGAACAGAGGGAGAAAGGGAGGGAGAAAGGGGGGAGACCTTAAACAATCCTCAGGTGCTGATCGCCCCTTAACCCCAGTCTCCTTGTCTCTTCCTTTTCTCTTCATCTCAGCCCCCCCCCCCCCCCCCCTCCTCCCCCACCCCCCTTACTCCCCAGCGCCTTTGTCTCTGAAAGCTACACCAGATGGGGTTACAGGTGCACCAAAAATGAAATAACAGATGTAGAGCAGCTCCACCCTGGGAGCAGACATCGCTGCAGGAGCACCGTCTCAGTTGCGACCCGGTTTCAAAGGAGCCAAGATGGCTGAGCTTCTGTTTGCTCACAAGCGACGGCACCAAATCGGGAAACAGGACCAAAACAAATGAGATGATTTGTTGACTGTCAACACGAAGACAAATAAAACCCCCGATAGTGAACCTTCACCCGGTTCCACCGTGGTCCCGGGACGATGTGAAGTGTTGTCTTTTTTAAAAGTGGGCGATATGTTTACCACAGCGATTCATTTCAATCTGGGACTAGATGTCGTCTGGAAGTCGAGAAGCGCTCAGCGGTGGAAACACGTGAATCAATAACCGACAGAACCAGTTCTATCCAATTCCGGCTTTTAGCAAATCAATCAAGTCTGCTTAATTCCAGTTATTAATCTCTTCGTCCAAACAAGGTCCAATTAAAGACCAAATTCAATCAATATCCATTTGATTCCACCTGTCGTTGGTATTCACGTCAGCCCGGCGTGTCCATTACGGGAAAAGAATAATTGTGCCTTCTCGTCTTCTCCATTTGAGTTTCTTTCATCTCCTACTGAGTCCACACACACACACACACACACACACACACACACCGATGGCTTATGTTAACTCGATTAACTTTGACCCCGCAGCATCTCGTCCTTCAGGTTCCAGCCACTGGAACATCTCCACCATCATCCCTCCTGCTCGCTCCTTACTGTTCTTCCCCACCTTCCGCTTGATCCTTTCCTCTTTCCTTCACCCTATCCTTTCCTACTCCCTCGCCCTGTTTGGTTTCTACTTCCGGTCCCTCTTCTCTCCTCCCTCAACCCCTCCTCCCTCCTGACATCCATCACTTGCGTTCTGACACCGCGGGCGGCTGTTTCACTTGGTTTCATCTCCACACTCCTGCTTCAGATGTGTGCTGAGAGAGACAGAAGAGACAAGGGGGGAGTCGTGTCCAGGCGTTAGTCCATTCATCTCCTTGTTCTCAGGCATCCATTCACAGAGGCTGATGGAGCGCGCCGATAAAGAGGAGACGAGATATCAATGGTCCCGGAATGAGGAATGAGGAAAGGGAGGAGGTATAGATTAAAAAAAAGGGCGTGAAAGAGGAAAGGTATTAGGAAGAATGAGTTAAGCTATAAAGGGAAGGCGGCAATAAGGACCGAAGGGAAGGAAAGAAAGTAGAAGAAAGAAAGAGAACAAGAGGAAGGAAGATGTTCAGGAAGGACCTGAGGGACCTGAGGAAAGGCCGCATGGTCCAAAAGGAAAGCAGAATTAAATCCAGGTGATCCTTGAAAGAAAAAGAAACATGACCAATATGGCTGAAGTCGTCTCAAATGGTTCCGATGCCACATGAAAGCGACTTCAACAACACGAGATGAAGCCTTCAGACGGCTTAGTGTCACAACTAAACGTCTGTGTGACTGTGGAGAAGCGACAGAGACAAAGAGGCCCGAGACTGAGCGAGAGAGAGAGAGAGAGAGAGAGAGAGAAGCCTGGAGTCGTGATGCATTGTGGGAAGTGATGACACACGACAACTTCTACTGTCGTCTGCAAACACACGGAGACGCAGCCGAGCAGGTGGCCGCTGGCCCAGAGAAATCTCTCCTTTCCTCCTACACCACTCCTTCCTTCCTTCCTTCCTTCCTTACTTCCTTCCTTCTCTCCTTCCCTCCTTCGTCTCCTTGTTTGCCTCCTTCTTATCTCCTTTCACAGGAGGACACGCGGCTACCAACAGGTTTTATGATAACCGTCACGCAGATAAAGTCTGTGTGAACCAAAGTGTTCTGAGAGCGAGTAGATGAAAGGGTTAATCACGTTCACTCGGTAACATCCGTCCGGACATATTTTTACATACAAATGTTCCTTCAGAGCGAGCCGTGGGCCAATCAGGGACAGAGGCCATTAAACCCAATTAGGCACATCCATTAATACCAACTCAAACCCCAGAGCCACCGGTGGCAGAAATAACACAAATGCACCTTGTTGGCAAAATGTGGGGAAGTTGAGAGGTTTGTTTTTGGATGTCACACAAACGTCCTGGTTGGTGTCTGTGTGGCTCCTCTAACCCTCAAACTCCACTAAAGTAAGTAAACAACTAAAGTGTAAAGTGGGGGAAACGTCCCACTGCTACTCATCTACCACAAGGTCAGCTAAAGGAGATCGGGGAGGAAGGAGATCGAGGAGGAAGGAGATCGAGGAGGAAGGAGATCGAGGAGGAAGGAGATGATTCAAAGTGATCATTCAGCCCATCACCTGATGATGGAACACGATGAGGTGGGATTGCCACCAAAGGAAGATTTGAAACAGGAAGATTGAGCTGCTTCTGGTTCTTTCCATTTTTTTTCTTCTTCCGTCGGGCGACAGACGTCCGAACCGATGCCGGGTCGGTATCTCCATCACCTGCACGGCGTGCCTTCAGTGGCCCGGTGGTTCTGCAGCCTGCGACCCTGCAGGTACGTCGTCTGTGTCAAATGTGCACAGTTTCTTTTCAGAGTTGAGAGAGTTTTGGGGTTTGTGTTTATGTAAAGTGGGTTGGTGAAGTGGTCACTGCGTTACATTCGGTCCGGTCCAACGTCGGGACGAATCCCTCAGCAACGGCTGACCTCAAAATGGCCGATGGCAGCCGACATGATGGTTTTTCTACTACTGCCGAGGGGGCACGAGGTCACGCTAACGCGTCCGACACGCCAGTCGCCGCCGAGGAGAGGCGGTCGGCATGGTTACCGTGAGCTTTCATACAACCCCAGCGTGAGAAAGAAATAGTTAGTGCTTAGTTTGGTGTGAGGGTGAGGGTGAGGGTGAGGGTGAGGGTGAGGAGCAGGTGGAACGTGATGCTCTTAGTGGAAACAAACCGGCTGCTCACAGCTTCTGAGCACTTTAAAAGAAGCAAGAAGATTCTTCATTACGGGGCCCAACCTCAGCATAACAAGAGATGGAAGGGGGGGGGGCGCCTGTGGGGGACTGGATATTCAAAACAAACTGTGGAAACACACACACACACACACACCCACACCCACACACTGCAGCACCCTTATTACCTCCTTATTAGGAGTAGGGTTTTTATTCCCATCATGCTCTAAGGAATTGTGTTTGTGTGTTGTGGTGGAGGGAGGGGGGGGGGGGGTGCCCTAGCTCTGAATCCCAATTTCCTTATCTGTCCCGGGGAGTGATTTTCACACTCACACAGACACACACAGACACACACACACACACACACACACAGCCGCTTGCTGCTGCACCAGCTGCTAATGTGCGCAGAAACACACGCGCGCAGAGGACATTGATCCCGGTCTAATAGTTGCCCTACAGCTAATAATACTAAAAGGTAGAGGGGGGGGGGGGGGTGCGGGGGAAAGGGGGGGGAGAAGGGGGAGAGACGGGTAAAGGGGGGGGGCTCGACGTACATCTGCGCAACAACCGTTTGGGAAAATACAGGATAAAAATGCCTGGCGTGAACGTGCGCGGGGCTCTCCGACATGTCACATCTGTCACATCTGCCCGTCACCGCGTGCAAGTGGCGCGCTGACTTCCCCGCGTGACAGAGAGACGGACAGAGGGGGGATCGCGCACCGGTCCGTGCGCGCGCGGGCGTGTGTGTGTGTCAGCGTCTGGCTGAAAAAGACCAGCCACACCGGCGTGCACGCGCATCAATGACACAGAGGGGTCAAAGCCTCCTCGCGCAACACCGGCCGGCTGCGTCCCACCAGTGCCCCCCATGGGCATGTGCACATACGTGCACAGACGTGCTCGGGCACGCCCCCGGAGGGACATGCAGCATGCGCCCCACATTCAAGCAACGTGGAACGTGAAGGGCAAAGCCGGGGACACTTAATGAGACAAGACGGAAAGACAGCAGAGGGACAGACCAGAGTCCAGCGTGAGACACGGAGAGAATTCACTCACTGTCCTCAGCAGCGCGAGCCTCTTCTTGTGTCCGCGCGCATCCCTCCTCCGGACATGTCCTGCGGCGCAGAGCCTGCGCGCTTCTTCCGTTGCGGGGGTAATGTCCTCGGAATGAAACGACAAAAAAAAACCTTTGGACCACCTCCCCCCCCCCACCCCCACCCCCCACCCCCTGCCCCCACACACACAGACACACACGCATGCACACGCACACACAAACACACGAAGCAGGTGATCACGCGCGCACGCACAGTTTGGACCTTTTCCTCCACTCGGCGAGGCTACATGTTGCTGACTGCTCCCTCTGTCCCGCTCGCTCACTCTCTCCTCTCCCCTTATTCCCTTCAAATTCACTATGTACGCTCTGTCACCTAGCAACGTCTCTCTCCCTCGCTCTCTCTCCTCTTCCCTCCCTCCCTCCCTCCCCTCATGCCTTCCTCGCGACACGTGTTGAATGCTAAACTAAGTTGCCCGCTGTGGGATGATTTCTCTTCCACGTATTTCCCTGAATGTTTATTTCTTCTCTCTAGTCATCTCCCTCTTGCTTCCCTCCCAAGGACGCCCCCCCCCTCCTTAATTTCTTCCTCATTCCTTCTCTCTGGGACAGATGGGGGAGGACACTCACACCTGAGGAGGAACCTGTGTCGATCAAACAAATAAATTGATCAGATTAGAAAGTTCACTGAGCAGCTCTTCTGGGTGGCTTACTCTCTGCTTCACTGTGATGCATTTTCACTGGGGGGGGGGGGGGGGGCAACTTCAGTCACAACACAGGTTATAACACATTATAATGTGACCCACTGGTTGACCCCCTTCGCATAAGTCGGCTTTAGTGTTACTCTTGATTCATTTTTAGCAAATCGCGGTGCTTATTCTTCTGATTATTGTGATGCTCTGAAACCAGGTTAGAAAAGTCCTCCTGGAGTCAGGACTAAACAGCGAGGATTCGTAACCTGCTGAAAAACACCAGGACCCCCCCCTCTCTCTCCGCTGCACAATAATTGCGTCCTCTAGATGAGCCAGACGTCTCCCCCCAGCCTCCTCTCCGCGGGGTAATTAACACGCCGTTCTTTCTTTCCCGCGTTACACAACTCACGCTGGAGATGATGCAGCTTCGGGGGGGAAAACTCTTCTGCAGTCAGCAGGATCTCACCTTCACACACGGCATCACCTTCCACCGGCTTCTTGAATGCATAGATGACATCGTGCTCTATCTTTACACTTTGTAGCTGTGTGTGTGTGTGTGTGTGTGTGTGTGTGGGTCTCTTACAGGCCGCCTCACCACTGACCCACACCATCGCCAGGTGCTTTTTAATGTTTTAAAGCGACACCCAGAGGAGACGAGCGTGCTGCTGTGTGTCGTTCGCCTCGTCCTCGTCACATTGGATGAACGAGTCCTGCTCTTTATCTTCCTTCGAGGACCTGAGAGAGGCGTCTTCCTGGCACGAGAATAGAAACGAGCTCGCAGACCTTTCGAAACGCGCTTCTAATTTTCCGGGAGGAGGCCGGGCCGCACAGATGAGCGGCCATCTTTGTTCTCGTTTCAGCGCCGTGCTGCCGCTGTGAATCGACCTCCTGGCTCCTGGAAGCCGGCCTGCCAACGTGCAAATGAACTGAAGGGAGTCTGGCGTGAGGGAAACAACACAAAGAGGGCAACAAACGCACACACGCACACAAAAATCAAGACACATGGAGACAGAGACACAAAGTTGTCACGAACGCTTCATTTTCTTTGCATTGACGTCTTTTCATCATTTCCTGTCATCTTTGTTTGTTCTTTTCCTTTCCAGCAACGCGCTACGGTAATAACACTTTGGGTCTGGAGAACGATACCTTTTGTACGTGTTTTTTGCACTTCTGGAGGAACCAAAAATAAGCATCACATCAGGATGTTTCCAGCAGCTACAGCGGAACGAAGGAACATTTTTCAGCACATTTGCAGAGCGGAAAATGTGGAGACGTCAAAAAAAGAGTATTTATGAGCCAACGGCTGCCTTCCGAGTGCTCTCTGCAGATTCTCTGGGACGTTCAGCCATTAAACACAAATGACACACACATTATCCTCCGGAGCAAAATGCCTGCCATCATACGGGCGACATCAGAAAGCTTTTATTTTGAAGGCACCAGCCAATCACTCCCTGCAGACAACATATTGAGTCATTCATTTGAGAGCCGGTCTGGTTTTGCAGTAGGTTGGATCCAGACATTATGAGTCACATGAACATGCGCTGCTACACAAGTTTTTATCATTTTAAGAATCAGAATCAGTCTCTTTTCGCTGATCAAAAGAACCGCTGATGCCGTCGATCACGACTCAATGACATATTTATTATTTATTGTGTGGATTTCAAACTGGTAGTTTCATGTCTCACAGCAGTCTGTGAAATGGTTCACGGGTTCCATCTATTTGCTTTGTGTTCAGGTACAAAAACGCCCCCGTAGGCAAAAAAAACACCTTCCAACAACTATAAACACTTGAGTTGGTCAAATAAAAAAGTGTTTTATTTTGAATGATGTTTTCATAACGCAGCTGGTACACACATACGGATGTATTTCCATTTTATAATATATATACAGTATAATGTAATTATATTTTGCACAGTTTCCCTCGTTGTTGGAAAGAATGTTATTTTAGATCAAATCTTTGGGAATCCTGACTAGATGCAAAGTAATTCCTCAGATGTTACACATCCTCAACAATTAAAGCTATTTGAGCAGGTCCACCTTCCATCACTCTCCAGAGAAGCAACGTCTGACAGGAAGTCATTCCTGGAAAAATCGCAGCTCAGAGCAGCAAAACCAGGCTGCAACAAGTCTGCCTGCGGATCCTCTGTAATCACCTTAAACCACGGGAGAAGCTCCCAGAATGCCTCAGTAACGCCTCTTCACCAGAGCTGAGGTCTACAGAAAGGTCATCAGGACGGGTCAGACGTCATCTGTTTGATGGATGACTTCTGCTCTTCAATACCTTCAGTGGCCGGGAGTGTGGACGTGGTGGACACCTCTGGTATCCGTGTGGACGTGGTGGACGTGGTGGACGTGGTGGACACCGCTTGTGTCCTGGTGGACGTCACCTTTGGGGCTGTGAAGAATTGAATAACTTTTAAATCCGAGTCCACACAAAGGTCTCAAATGCGAGGAAGGGGTACGGATCAATATCATTTGTGACTACACACGACTACCTTTCCCTCGTTGACTCGCCCCCCCTGAGCCTCCTCAGCGGCCCCCCCTGAGCCTCCTCAGCGGCCCCCCCTGAGTCTCTCTTGGAGTCTACTTTGATGGACTGATGGGAGGAAAAAGCGTTACACCTGAACGGTCTGCACTTCCACAGCGCTTTCATCCAGGGGGGCTTCATGACTTTTCTGGCGGGGGTTCAGGGGCCTTCATGTTTGCGCGGGGGGGGGGGGGGGGGGGGGGTGGGGGGGGGAAAGGTGGAGAAATAACTGCCATCTCTGCTATTTGCGCAGCACAAATGAGAAGGCGCCTGATCTCAACAAGATAGAAGGAGCCCTCGGCTGAAGGATCCTCCAGGCGGGGGCTGTGATTTCTCTAGAGGACCCCCCCGCCCCCCTCCACCCCCCCCGAGCTCGTTAGCTCTCGGCTGTCTCAAGCACAGATGATGACATCAGCAGCAGCCTTAAAGTCACCTGTTATCCTTTAAATGTGGATAACCACATGTACGGTGAGGTCCTCTTTACTTCATGGCTCTTTGTCTCCTGAGCAGCTCGTTGGTTGAAGGTCATCGAGTCGACAGAGACGCACCACAGATGGCTCCAAGTGTGCGACGCTTTACAGACGCTACTTTGGAGCCAAAAATACTTCATTTGACGAGTATAATAAAAGCGCAGGAATCTCTGCGGGCGGTTTGGGCTCCGACGGTTCAGGCTGTGTTAAAAATAACTGAACACACACACTATGAACAGAACACACACACTATGAACAGAACACACACACACACACACTATGAACAGAACACACACACTATGAACAGAACACACACACACACACACACACACACACACACACTATGAACAGAACACACACACTATGAACAGAACACACACACACACACACACTATGAACAGAACACACACACACACACTATGAACAGAACACACACACACACTATGAACAGAACACACACACACACTATGAACAGAACACACACACACACACACTATGAACAGAACACACACACACACACACACTATGAACAGAACACACACACACACACACACACTATGAACAGAACACACACACACACACTATGAACAGAACACACACACTATGAACAGAACACACACACGCACACACACTATGAACAGAACACACACACACACACACTATGAACAGAACACACACACACACACTATGAACAGAACACACACACACACTATGAACAGAACACACACACACACACTATGAACAGAACACACACACACACACTATGAACAGAACACACACACACACACACTATGAACAGAACACACACACACACACACACTATGAACAGAACACACACACACACACTATGAACAGAACACACACACACACACTATGAACAGAACACACACACACACACACTATGAACAGAACACACACTCACACACACACTATGAACAGAACACACACACACAGCATCAACACTGCAGACAGGAAGTCCAAATCTGCACCGTTTAACTCTTGCGCTGAAAACCGCCTTTCACCTCCGGTCAGACTCGAGGGGAAGTACGCAGAGATTTATGTCCTCCTCGGTCCATACATTGTCCCTCGTTATGGACGAGTGGGACACCAAGCCGTGTTCGGGGGAAGGACTGTGACCCACTGAGGCCTCCTGACAGAAGACGCATCCTTTCCTTTTGAGAAAACCTGTCGGCCTGAACCCGAGTGCTGGAAAGGCTCCGTGCTCCTAAAGCCCCTTTTAGATGAAGGAAGGGTTTTAAAATAAAGAAAAAGGAAGCAATCTGCAGTCTGGACACACACCACCCGACCCAGGAGAACACCTGTGATCCATCCAACTTCCATCTGGGCCCGTGGCCACAGCGCCTAATGAGCTCACCTTCAGGCCAACCGGTGGATCCTTGGACCCATGAGTCCTGAGGCCGGAGGACCTCGCTGATCAGTCCTCCCGTCTCTGAGTCCTTTTCCCCGGGAATGGAGACGTCTGACGGAGGGTTTGTCGTCCCGGGGAGGTGCTCAGGCCACAGGTGACGGCTCCCTCCAGCTCGACTGCGACTCCCCCCGGCGAGGGGAGAGCGAGCCCCAAGCGGTGGTCCTGGGGGGGCCGATGGATTGACTTCCAACGAAGTGGTGTCGTGTCCCGGACTGCTTTTTTTCTGTAATAACCAGGCCACGACGCATAGTCACAGATTGGCGTCGGCTTTGAATGAAACATGAGGCGCGCTTGATTTGTCTCACCTGGTAGAGGACGCATCCGCTGTTGCAGGGACGCTTCCCTTATTCCTGCCTCTGCACCGTTAAATCAGGGGGTTCAAACCCTTGATTCCCTCCGCTTCATCTGCGTCGGTTGGAGGAGCCCACGTTCTACTGGGCCCCCCCGCGGGACTCAACGTGGACTCTCGCCTGTTTGCAACCTCTGGGACAGCTTCACGAAGATGAATCGAGCAGCGGAGAACAAAGGGACTCCGAATTGAAAACACCTTGGTCCGAGGTCCGTGTGAGGGGGCTTCGGTGCGGAACGGAGGAGTCTGGCTTTAATGGAATCACGTCTCGGTGGAATAATGATCCCAATTAGGGGACAATAAAGGGCAGATTAGGGACGGAGCTCCTGCTCCTGCCACGATTCTTCTGTGAGTTCAGCAATCAGAACGTGGCCCGGATTCCAGACGCCCTGAAGCTGAGAGCTGTCGCTTTAGATCGATCGGCGTGTCAGCTGTTCACTTATTAGGGCGCCGCGGGGGGCTCCGTTCAAAGCGTGTGCGCTCCGCTCTGATTGGCTCCGGTAACGGCGGCGCTTTTTTCCCCTTGTGTTTCACCAGATCTTCTCCAGACGATCAAAGCCAAGTCAAATTCGTCCTGACCCCCCACAGGAAGACGGCGTCTAAGTCCTCAACCACTGAGGGCCTCAAAGGGGCTTCTGGTGACTGTCAGATAGCTCCAGATAACCCCCCCCCCCCCCCCCCCCCCGACCCCCCCGAGTCACGTCACCTACAGGCAGCGTGTGGATGGTTTGCTCAGACTGAAGCTCCAGCTTCCTGAGAGGAAACAAGCTCCGGGGGAAGCAGTTCAGTGGCAACGACGCAACGTGGACACCAGTGGACCCACACACACACACACACGCGCACACACACACACACACACACACGCTGGAGACGATGTGAGCGTGACCTTCAGCCCTCGTGGGGGCGGCCGCTTTCCTCTTTAAACGGTGTTTGAGTCGGTTTTGAAGCCGCTGTGTGAACAGCGTTGGTCATGAAATAAATCTCAGGTCTTCTATTAAATAAATTCTAACGATAATAAGGCTCCCAGACGTCCTCCCCGTGTCAGTGTGGGTTCTCCGGTTCCCCCCCCCCCCCACACACACACACACACACACAGGGAATCAATTAGGAGGTGGCTCTCATGTGCTGGATGGTCAAAAGGAGGAAGCGGTGATGGAATAAAGTGGTGCAGTGAGAGCTGATCCTCAGGCGCTTGGACCCGTCCCGTCTTTAATCAGAGCGCCAACTAATAACACGGGAGGAGGCACCGCAGCAGCCCCCCCTCACTCACTCCGCCCCCCCAGGCACATTAAGGCACTCCCTGACAAGCGCTCCCACGACACTTGCTTGGGCTCAATGGATGGGAGGCGTGACTTTAGACAGGAAACCATCCGAAAACCAGCATGAATTTGTTGTTGATTCAACAGAAGAAAGTCAAAGGGCAACGTGATGAAGTGACACAACACGAGAAGTAAAGAATGAAGGATGAGAAGAGGAACCATCAAAAAGAGAGTTTACATTCACATGTGTTTTCCTTTAGCTGCTGTTACTAAAGATATCTGGACCTCAAGTTTCAAAAAGAATCCCCCCCCCACTGGGGCAGCCATCCTTTCCTTTCATTCAGACACTCTTCCAGCAGGCTGCCACAGAAAATGTCATTTTCCAAGAACCTCCCAATCTGAGATCTGCTGTCAGCCAGCGATAAGCTGGGAGCTGTTTGCTGGGGTCTCCATTCAGGGAGAGAGGCTCTGGCTCCTAATTGCTTTCTATTCTCTCTCTCCCCCCCCCCCCTCTCTCTCTCCCCCCCCCCTCTCCCCCCCCCTCTCTCTCTCTCTCTCCCTCTCTCTCTCTCTCTCTCTCTCTCTCAGATGGCCTGTGAAAAAAAGCCAAACAAATTCAAATCTCAGCCCTGAAAAACCCAGCAGTCTGTGAATTAAAATATGAACAAACGTGTGGGCCGAGGACGAGAGGGGGGTGGGGGTGGGGGGGGGGGGGCAACAGCCATCCAAGTGGTTTGACGGACGCAGAGTGACTGTCGGCGTACAGTGAGAACTCGTTACCCCGGTAACGGAGGCCCGATCAGTCATTCATAGACCGCAGAGTTCAGCTCGGTCGATGTTCATTGTTCCCGGAGGGATAATTAAGCAGGGCGGAGGGATGGGGGGGGGGGGGGGGGACAAGTCGGCGGAGACGAGGGGACAAAAGGACACAAGGAGGGACAGCGGGGCACTCTGGTGTTGTCATAACAACTGACATTTACATCCCATCTGAACTGTACGAGAGTCGGGACGGAAGCATTCGACCAGCCGGAGACGGCAATCAGACGCACAGCAAGCAACTCAACGGGGGGGGGTGTTTGTGGTGGGGAGGGGGGCAGCTAGTTAATGTAAGATCTGACATACGACACATGCTGAAGGAACCAGTGGAGTGTAAACCACCTGAGAAGCTCATTGGGTAACATATGCAGGAATACAAGTGCACACACACACACCCACACACGCACACACACTCACACACACGCACACACACACACTCACACACACACACACACACACACTCACACACACACACACACGCACACACACACACTCACACACACACACTCACACACACACACACACACACTCACACACACACATACTCGTGTTCCTCCTTTGTAGGGCCCGAACTTATTTTACCCAAATGTGGGATCCACCCTTTCTGGCAGTGCTACAACATTGTAAAAAATCCAGTAAGATGAAAAAAAAATCTATATAATTACCATCACTTTAATTTGTTAAAATTCAGAACTTTTTTTCTCTTGCTAGTTTTTTTGTCACTTTGTGGGGTTCTGTTTCTAACATTCAAAACTTGCGAGTCCCTCTTTCACACACACATACACAATCCTAGTTTTAATATCTTAGCAAGACAACCATTTCTAGACTTTGTATCTTCGCAAGACACAATGTCTTCTGATGGAAATAACATGTTTACATATTTTTTGTTGCTTATCAAAGACATTGTAGGGCTCGATGTCATTGTAACCAAAGATCATCATAAGGTATATGGGGCATTAAATTTCATTAATATAATGAACTCCAGCTCAACACTACTCAACGCTTTCCTAGTACCATTTCTCAAACGACATTGCATAAAATAAACTCCTTAACACATAATATGTTCTCTTGTCTTTATTAACTTAGTAAAGTAAAAGCTAAAATCTCCCCATGCGGGCGTTTGATTGTGGGGGCGCGGAATAGTTTCAGTTACTCATTGGACAATTGTTCAGTGTTCAGAAATAAAAGTCACTGGGACAAGATTAACTTTATCATTGCCTACAAAGAGGCCTCACAAGAAGAGACTGTTAACACTGTCAATATGACGGTGCATCAGCAAGTTCACACTTATACTTTCGTCTCAAAGTAGTGATTCTATATGCCTTCCAGTCTCGCATTCGGAGAGCTTCAGGGTCTGCATTAATGCACTGTTGACACTCCTCTTTGCCTGGAACACTGTTCATGGTAATGCATCTCCGTAGATGCCGGTTCACCGCTGCCGCTTCCTCGGGTGTCCAGGTTCTTTTGATAGCAGTTTGTTTACCTAAGTAGACATAAAAGGAGCACAGAATTGACTTGTTTAAGAATTGTACATTTTAATTGCCACTGAAACACTATTGCATCGATCATCAATTGCAGTAATGAATTAGTTGGAATTTGGATAGATTGTAGTTCAGATTACTGTATGCTTTCAGACTAGGGCGCAATTAGTCATTATAAGAAATGACTCCAAAATACATATTGATCTATGTTTAATAAAACAATTTCATCCTTGGAGCTCCTTAGTGCGCCATAGCATCGTCTCCCTACTGTACTGATTGACTATAGAACCTGAGGTTAGATCCTGAAATGTGTTGTTAAAAGTATTAAAAGTTACTTATAGTTTGGACAAAACGGAGAGCCCCATAAGGAGTGGACTAGAAACATGTGTGTGTAAAGTTGGAACCCTTCAACAACATTTTTGGGGCTGCAGTGCATCATGTTTAAAATACCCCTTTTAAACATGCATCAGCTCAGGAAGTGGACAATTACCCCTGTAAAAACCTGAGGTTAGATCCTGAAATGTGTTGTTAAAAGTATTAAAAGTTACTTATAGTTTGGACAAAACGGAGGGCCCCATAAAGGGTGGACTAGAAACATGTGGGTGTAAAGTTGGAACCCCTCAACAACATTTTTGGGGCTGCAGTGCATCATGTTTAAAATACCCCTTTTAAACATGCATCAGCTCAGGAAGTGGACAATTACCCCTGTAAAAACCTGAGGTTAGATCCTGAAATGTGTTGTTAAAAGTATTAAAAGTTACTTATAGTTTGGACAAAACGGAGGGCCCCATAAAGGGTGGACTAGAAACATGTGGGTGTAAAGTTGGAACCCCTCAACAACATTTTTGGGGCTGCAGTGCATCATGTTTAAAATACCCCTTTTAAACATGCATCAGCTCAGGAAGTGGACAATTACACATGTAAAAACCTGAGGTTAGATCCTGAAATGTGTTGTTAAAAGTATTTAAAAATACTTATAGTTTGGATAAAACGGAGGGCCCCATAAAGGGTGGACTAGAAACATTGGTGTGTGTGTGCGAGGTTAACTTTAAATTATTTAGAAGGAGATAAAGACAGGAGGACCCCATAAAGGACAGACTAGAAACAAAATGTGTAGGGTTGTTATCGGTCTGTTCCTTCAATTTAAAGTCTACAGAATAACCCAATGATGGTTTCTGACGGAAAGCTATAACACAAAAGCCATTTTGACACCATCATACCGTGATAATAGAATTGCATCGTGCAGAATTGCAGTGTGTACATTACATATTTACCTGGGCTATGGCTTCCTCTCCATTGGATTCCTCATGGGAAGACAGATTTGAAAGGGTGTCTTCTGTCTCTATAGCCACAGCAGGGGCCTCATAGTTTGTCACCTATAATTGAGATATTAAAAAAAGAACAGACTTAGAACTTCCCAATAGTATAGTTATCTCAACAACTCTGTCAAGAAAAGTGTCTGATTTACTCTTAACTATTGTACTGGCAACATTTATGTTTAATTTAATGATGTAAATGCAACATCCTTGTCTTTACTGACACAACCAAACCCTGATGGTTTCTCACCTGATATTAAAATAAAAAGCAATAACTAATATATATCAGCTATTATAGATCTGAGACTACACCATCAGTATCAGATACACTAGCTGAATTAATGAGCCAATTCAAACAGATTTCAAACTTTATAATCTCCCAGATTAACAAACCGATGAATCAGTAAACCTATAACCAACACACCTTTTGACGCGATGGCCATTGTGAATCACCACCATAGTTGTAATCAATTTTCCGATCACCAACTCTGAATCCCAGCTTTAAATCGAAAACCCAGACAAGTATGCTGTCAGCCAAGCGACACATATAAATGTACAACTATAATATTTGACAAAAGTGGAGAGGCTTAAAACATATATTCAGCCTGAAAGTAACTGCGTGCACACACACACACACGTCGTTTTAGCCAACCTTATCGGGATCTAGATGAAGCAGTGATATAATGAATCTATAAATTGACACACATTAGCACAGACAGTGATTTGTTGCCAGAAGTCTGTTTTTAAATCTGTTTAAACTGTGTTCCTTGGTCAGGATTTTGACTTTGACTACTTAGTATTTGTGTAATATTAACTACCGAACAAGAAAGCTCCACTTACTGATAAATGCTGTGAGTTGATCTCTTATTTCTAACATCACATTCTCTAGAGGAGGTTTTAAGTTCAGCATAAATGATCTTAGCAATTTACTGGGTAATAAGAGAATATCAGAAACCCAGAGTGAAACTGTTAGCCGTTACCCTGAATCCTGCTATATAGTACAGGGCCCTGGTTTCCTTAACACTTGTTATTGCAGAACCAAGTCTACAAACTAGATGAAAGCAAATAACAACACTATCAAAATGCACAAAGGAGAACATACACATTATTATCTACATGCTGGGATCAATTACCAAGGCTGAGTGTCTGACCAGTGCAATCCTTATATTATTCGGTCTGCATGGTTGGCATCGTAACTTCTGGCCCCATGAAAACCCCCCAAAACACAGCTATCTGCTTATTGAGCCCTTCTAGAAAATCCTCTAAATGATCACATTGTAACGTCTGCACACAACCCCACACTATTATATACACTGCAAATTATCCTTTAAAAAATCCTTTAACATCTTTTGAATGACTTCACACATCAAATCAAGTTTTACAGCACTGTTATCACGTCACGTCAGCTGTTTGAGATAGTTTGTTTACTCTCAGCGCTGCAACGCCAACAGACGTACACGTAAAACCCACGGGACAAACGGCGCAGATGTATACAGACACCGTCTGTTTCACGGAGGTTATCAGTTATGCATGTTTCCGGGCCTCCGGTTGAATTACATAGCCGCGAACGGAGTCGTAACTCTCCGTATGAAACAAACGTGTCCACCATCCTTTGCCGTCCTCAGTCAAACAACAAACCCAACTCATCAAAGCAGATGTATATAGACACCGACCCCCGTGTGTTAAGAAGTGACTCACGCTGCTAAAAAAACGCCGATTTCCGTGTTTCACGGAGGTTATCAGTTATACATGTTTCCGGGCCACCGGTTGAATTACGTAGCAGCGAACGGAGTCGTAACTCTCCGTATGAAACAAACGTGTCCACCATCCTTTTAGCAGTCATTTGCAGTCAGTCCATAACAATCCTTACTCACCAGCGCTGCACTCGTTATTCTAAGCCTTTGCAGTCAGTCAGACAGCCTAACTCATCAACATTGCATGCGTTCGTCTAAGCCACACTAACATGCTGTTGGACCCGCCCCACAGACATAAACAAAGCCTCCGATTGGCCGAAAGTGACGATCGCGGGAAAATCCTGTGATTGACAGTCACCCAAAGCGGCACACTTTTGCCGTTCAGAGTAACAAGATTACGGTTTTTGTGACTAAATAATGCGGCAGTAATCGCGTTGTCATAACAAATGTTAATATTATACTTATTCATCAGAAAAAATATCTTAAGTATAACAATGCTGTAGCTAACAGTTAGCATTTTCTGATCTAAAACTAACAGTAGAAGCTAGCAATATATAGCTAGCT